>NW_014569727.1:225936-242261 GCF_001313835.1 Polistes canadensis
TTAATTATAAAAATAACCCCCTCCCCCCAGTATATATAATTGAGAAATAATATGAATTTTCTTAAAGTATATTTTATTTATCACTGAAACACACGGAGTTGAAATGTTGAATAAAATTTCATTAAAAAAAAATAATATCACAAACTTATTTTTTAATATTATAATAAAACTTACTGTTTACATATTTACATATGAAAAAAAGAAATAAAAATAAAATATAATCTTTAAAAATTGACCATCAAATCTTGTTTTTCTTTTTCTTCTTTTCTTTTCTTTTCTTTTTCAAAATGTCAAAAGCATAAATTTTTTTGTTCTGTTCGTATTAACATGCGATCTAAATGACAAAAGATTTGTATTGAAGTTAAAGAAGAAGTTTGGCTTGAACACACGCGGAGAGATTTCTCTCTTGTCGTGAAAAACCTGTTTGAACGCTTATATGCGTAAGTCAACGTTCGAGTGACTTAACTCGTTCGAAAGTGCTGCTATTTCTTTCTCTCTTTCCTTTGAACGAAATAATAAGTTTATAACAGTCAGACATTAGTCCAACACTACCATAAATATTTATTTATATATTATAAAATAATTATATTTTATAATATATAATATATATAATTTTATATATATTTAATATATATATTATGTTTTGTTGTTTATCTTATTCTTTAACTCATCTTTTTAACAAACTTATGGTCATGATTAATGAGAACGTGAGATACTAAAATGTATCTTATATACTATTAAAATGATATATATATATATACTGAAACCTTGAAATATTGAGTTTTCACCAAAGAAAAATAAGAAATAATTGCATTAGAATGTGTTAATCAATCATTCAAATATTTCACACGATCAAGATAAGAAATGAACGGTGGTGTACTTGAAAGATTATATATATATATACATAACAGATGTTCATATATATATATATGTGGGTAAATTATTTATATACTTAGTTATATATGATTTTTTTTCCTTTATCAAAGTATCCACGACAAATAACTTACGATGGGAAAGTGTACTACAGTTATGTTCAAAAATATTTAATACATTCTACCTACAATACTAATTCAATTGACACAAAATTATCATTCGATCGTTTATAAATCATCTTTGGTATTTTTATATATATATTTTTTTTATTAAACATATACAATTTGTTTTGTTTTGTTATAAATTTATTTTTTATCCATAATAATAAAAGTCATGTAAAATAATAATTGGATAAAGTACAAATTTATAAGAAACAAGTTCAATGTGTAATATTTTATTCGAATATTTTTGAAACTCACTGTATCATTTACTTATACACAGAAACACATAAACCCACACACACACACACACACATATCTATTTAAATGAAATGAACATGATAGAAAATCATCCTACTTAATTATTCCAACAAGTAATCCCGATGACATCGCGATCGATTATTTATTACGGATGTTAATGTCTTGTTATACAACGTGTCGGTTAGTTGATTAAATTTTCGTGACAATGTGTATCAAGGTATTACAGTTAAAACGATATTAATCAAGTTAGTAGTTCCCTTTGCAAAAATCGATATACTAATTAACGAGGAATTCGCATGTTAAATTCCAGAATTAATAAGTATCGTTTATCCCCCATAATATATATTTCATACTTTCTTTCATACTTATCGAATATTTTTTCTTTTTTTTTTTTATCTTTCTTATTTATATTGTATGTTATACATTTAATCGTATAAAAAATATGATGTATCATGATGATTTCCAATGAGCAACTGTTTTGAAATTCTGATTAATCGAACGACGAACATGATAACAGCACCACCTACCAATTATTTAATAACTGACCTACATTGTTATAGTATCTTATTTAAAATCATCATAAATTATACATTCCAAAGTTATAGGATAATATAATATTTTTATTATATTATTTATAGAAATATATATATATATTATATAATTCATTTTACTGAACAATCAAACGCGACAAATACAGATGGCTAATAATCAAAAATTGACAATAATCATTGAAATAATATAATAATATAAATTCGATTATCTCTGTTGTGTCTTATGTTTGTTAACACGTTTCCTTACACGTGTATTATTATAATCAACGATTCCGATATGCTAAAATATAAATAAATAAATGAATAAATATCTAGAACAAATTAATATAAATTACAAATTGTTAACATGAAAAACATAATCAATTCAAGTATTTCCCAAGTATCATAACCATGTTAAAATCAATGTTAAAATGTTTCAAGATTTTGATCACAATCCTCGCGTTTACGAAAACCCGAATCATAACAATAATCTTACGGTGAAATATTTGCTGATAGTTTTACGATCATCTCTCTCTCTTTTATGTTTTTACAGAGTATCTTTTTCTCGATAATAAAAAAAGACAAAAAAAAGTCTATGCACAAGGAAAAAGGAAAATTGTTTAACAGGAATATTAATAGACGACGAGCATATAACAAAAACGATAACACGACTTTGAAATATTTCAACGAAGCAAATCCGCAAATCCATCAAGAACTCCTCCTCTTCCTCCTCCTCCACCCCCTTGTAACCCACTCCTCTTACTCATCGTTGTCGTAAAATTGAACTTTGTTCTTCTACCGAGAAATTCACGATGTTAAAGCTTTTCTGCTTTTGACCGCAACGTTTTCCAGACGTTCCAACTACACACACACACACACACACACACACACATAAAGTAGACACATACATTCGCTCAAAAGAAAATCCAAAGGTACGCAAAGAAATATTTCCTGAAATACAACCTCAAAGGATAACCACAAATTTCTTTTTTCTTTTCTACCCTTTACGTATCACCTTTTAAATCCCCCCGTGGGAGATAAATTTTTTTCCATTTCTATTATAAAGGGGAGGAAACAAAATAGAAATTGGTTTGTATTATTAAAAAATAATATATCTTACTAACGTGTGTAATTCGTAAATGTATAATATCCTTCATTAGTAAAAAAATCTAAATCATATTTCACGTAACCAAAAAAAAAACAACAACATTTACAAGCTTTTTTTTCTTTTCTTACACGACACAGAAATGATCTCGAAATGTAATTGCAGTTTGAACGAAAAATAATAATACCAAAAAAAGAAAAAAAAAAAAAAAAAAAAAATTATAAAAACGAATTCGACTCGTTATCATATTTTCTATACCTAAACTACTTTACCGTAACGAGAGAAAATAAGGGGTCGTTGGAAGAAAAAAAAAGAAACAAATTGACGAGTCACAGATCGGTAAGATAAAAAAATATATTATANAACATTTACAAGCTTTTTTTTCTTTTCTTACACGACACAGAAATGATCTCGAAATGTAATTGCAGTTTGAACGAAAAATAATAATACCAAAAAAAAAAAAAAAAAAAATAAAAAAAAAAAAAAAAAAAAAAAAAAAAAAAACAAATAAAGTAATAATAATGTTACATCAAAATGAAATTTTTTACCGTAACGAGAGAAAATAAGGGGTCGTTGGAAGAAAAAAAAAGAAACAAATTGACGAGTCACAGATCGGTAAGATAAAAAAATATATTATACGTTTGTTATATAGGTAAGAGAAGTAAAGGTACATACATACACGACCGATCGATCGTCGATTAAGTTGATCCAAGATGAGGAGAAAAGAGGGGAAAGGGGTGATTAGTGAAAGGGGGAAGGGTTTTGCGAAGGGAAACACGACAGATAGGTAATTTCTCTAATTAGTGCGCGTAACAAACGCCATGTAATTAAATTGCACAGTAAGTTAACACAACAACAAGAACAACAACAACAACATATACACGAAAACGATGAAGTAAGGAAGATGAGTGGGGCTGTAGGGGGGGGGGGGGTTAAAGGGAGGAACAGCAGTTTATTTCAAAATAATATCCCTTTTCTTATTCAACCCATCCATTCTGTATACTCTTAGTCCACTTTTTTCTTCGTCCCTGAATTTATAAACCATACAAAAACGATGCATCGTCTAAACTGGGATTAAAATGTGAGCTCCTGTAAAAGCTACCGGTTAAAAGCTTCCTCTTTCTTTCTTTCTTTCTTTCTTTTTCAATCTACGATAAAAATAAACATTTCGAAAAGCAGCCAGGAGGAAGGCTAAGTATGTTGTTTCTCTCTCTCTCTCTCTCTCTCTCTCTCTCTCTCTCTCTCTCTTTCATTGTCAGCTTTAAAACTTGCCAGTTGAAATGTTTTAACAACGTGAATATACCTATTCGACTAAGAATTACAATGATTTATTTAACTTGCTATACTTTCGTTAACAAACTCGAGATAGTAGATTACATCGAATTACATTAGGTTTTACATGACCATTTTTTTTGGCTTGTTTTTAACTCACAATTAGAATAAATGTTATAATACTTATTGATTGAGATTAACACTTTATCTAAGGACACTTTTCGTAATATTTATTTTTTTATACTATTTATATATTTTGATATATATATGTTTATTTTTTGTTCAAATGAACGCGATTTCAAAACAATTTGAATACAATTTTTCTGCCAATTGGATTGTGCGAACGAAATATTTATCTTTTCTTTGAAAAAACGAATAATGTGTATTATATTATATTTTAATCAATTTTTATCTCATTTTCTTTTCTTTTTCTTCTTTTTATTTTTTTTTTTTTGTACAAATTACAGGACGCGCGTCATTCGACCATAAGTGGTAGGTTCAACGTTAAGTAACTTTTTTTACTGGACGTTTTTTTATTTTTACGTTAACGAAGAAGTATTTCTTATCTGACGAAAAAATATATTTGCAATAAATATGAACATGAAAGTGTACAGATAAAATAATAATTATATAACATTATAGAAAAGTAATAATCGTAACGTATCAACGTAATTTTAACGTTAGTTTTAAATTCTTATCGTCATAGAAACAAATTCTCTATTCTCAGTTAATCGTTAGGGAAATGTGACTGTTTAAATTGACCCTGTAACTGATTTATGACATCCCAACCTTCGACGAGTGAATCGTTTGAAAACTTTGATTAAACTTTCCGACCTTATTTTCTCAACGTTTGCAGGAAATTTTTCAATAACGATAATTAAACGTTAAAATCGGAAATCTTGCGTATTTTCTTTCACAAAATTAATGAAATTTTTCATACAATTTATATATTCGTAAATTTGTTATTATATATTAGCGCTGTAAATGTGAATAAATGAAATTATATTCAATCGAATTAAATCGTTCAATGAAATTATTTTCAACAATATATTTCTCAATCATTCGAACAATCTCACTCCCCCTATTTCTCTCTCTCTCTCTCTCTCTCTCTCTCTCTCTTGATGATTTAATATTCGATCGATTAGAACAAGGAATTAATATTTGAGGGAGAGAGATAGAGTGATAAAGATGTGAACAATGTCGACAGTAATACAACGTTATATAACGGTCGCATAGTATGTTCGTCAAAAGACATTCCGCAGTGTACTATCAAGAATTCTGTACACAGGACAAAGGGGAACCTCTTATAATAAATATTCAAAGAAAGAAACGAATATAAAAAGAAAGAGAGAGAGAGAGAGAGAGAGAGAGAGATCGTACAAGTCAATGACGTCACGTTCTAAGAAAAATATTTTCTATTAAATATGTTGTGTAAAAAAAAAAAATGTGTGACACAAGTTCTCATTAAAGTAACATATTCATAGATAAAAATTATTGTTTTATCAATAATAAACATAATCATTTGTAAAACTTAATGACTGATATAACAATAATTATGTTGAACATTATTTATAGTTTCGTTAAAGAAACGTCTTCATCTTTTGTCAGAATGATTATTAATAAATTACGAGGGGATACGCCCACGTTGGCTTATATTCAGTCGTCCCAAATTCAAAACCTGAAAAACCGGTGCTAAAAAGAAATGAAATTTGATTTTCACGAATCGTGTTAGCGAACACTTTTTATATTCGTTATATATATATATATATAAAAAAAAACAATATTATTATATCGAGCACGAATTCAATTTAATACGATATAATCGGTAATTAATTAATTATTATTATTATCAAAAATATTTGATCGATTGAACGACGTTACACATCAACAAAAAAAATGTTGGAATTTGAGAGGGGGGGGGGGAAAGAAAAATAAGGATTTTTGACAATTAAAAATAAGGAAAAGTATTGAAATGAAATAAAATTAGAAATTAGTTTCGTGAATTTTCTACGGGAAAAATTTTTATTGGAGTATGGGACGAGAATTGGATAAATTATCGGATTGAAAGGATGGAAATCGGCATGTGAAAAAAAAAAAAAAAGAAACAAGAATTAAAGTCGAAGAGGAAGAAAGGGGGCTGGGTGGGGGGAGGAATACGTTGAACATACCGAAAGACGAAGACCATTTCCAGCATGGCTGGTAGCCCTCTCGAGCGGTTGGTGGGCGGACGGGTGGTTTCCCATTTCTCTTCTTCGTGTACACTGATGTTTTCACAACGCGCAGTAGCGTGTAAAAGCGTCGAGTATCGAAACAACACAACCGAGGAAGAATAAGAATAAGACAAGCTTTTCTTTTTTCCTCACCCTTATTCCACTTTTAAAAGTACCGAAAAATATAATAAAAGTATATTCGATTGTGAAAGAAGAAAGAAAAAGAAAAAAAAAAAACAAGAACACCTCTAGAATCGTCTTATCTTATCACAAATTCTTCCCAAAATCACGCACTATGGTGAGAATAATAATTTTCCATTACCGAATGATAAAAACAAAATCCTTAAAAATATAACAGGATTAATATTAGTCTTCTTTAAATCGAACACAAATCTTTCTTACTTTTATTTTTAGTTTCGAGTCACTTGAATAAAAATAGTTGGTTGCACTGGTCGATTGATTAAATAAACCTTCTCCCCTCCCCACCCCCCCCTCCCAACCCCGCACAAACAAATACACACACGCGTACACTGATCGTATTTATCCAAACACACGTGTATTGAGACGAAATAGAAAAATTATATTAAGAAAAGAAGATTAAGTAGAAGAAGAAAACAACAACAACAAAAATAACACAGGAAACGGTGAAAGCGTGATTAAAGGATGAGAATGCAATTGGAGAACGCGTGGTGGTATTGTCACGAAAGGAAAAATTATTTACTCGAAAATAAATGTGGGGACCAACAAAAATTCGACGAATCACGTTGATAAAAGAGTTAATTCTCGCGCCCGGTAAAAAATTTCTTAATTTAATGATTTATAAAGAAAAAAAAACCTTATAGGTTTCTTGACGGTCGACCGTACGCGACGAATCGTCACGAAACGGCCGACTTCCATCGCGAGACTTCGTAAGGTCTGACGAGAACGACGGTAACACCACCAGTCTTGAGCATCGTTCGTTTTCACGACACGAGGAGGCCACCTCTTCCCTCCCTCCCTCCCCCTCACCACTCCTTTCGGTTCCCCTTCCCTTCTTAGTTTTCTCACCGTTCACCTAACTCGACACACGATGAGTTGTCGAGTAATATTCTTCTTCTTCTTCTTCTTTTTCTATGCGTTTGTTAACACACAAGCATTAAAACACGTTTCAACACCAATATTAACTACTATTACTATTACTATTACGATGACACACACGACTAGTAGCAGAACGATGATCACTACTACCCCACTACCACCCTCGCAACTTCCTCCTCCTCCTCTTCTTCTTCTTCTGCTACTTCTCTTCTCCCTCCCCCGTCCGATCGATGACGAAGGTCGACGATCACGATGACGTTTCTACGTAGACATCACCACCACCAACACCATCACTACTATCTATCACTACTACTACCATCACTACAGTCACCACCACCACCACCACCACCAATGCTGGCTTGCATCAACGACAAACTTTTTACACGTTTTACTTTTCAAGAAGAGATACACGAAGATTATCTATAAACGTGTGAGTGAGCGTGTGTGTTTGAGTTAGTGAGACTGAGGAGACAGAGAAAGAATTCAAGAGTTACGCTTAGCAGTTAGACAGAAAAAGCATTTGCTTGGTTCGGACAACATGGCCGGCAACACGACGCGTTCTACTACGTTTTTCAAAACCGGCCAGTGGTAAAAAGGTAAACGTGAACCATACGTTTCCAGATGAATAAAGTATACTACTAGTATTAGTATTAGTGTATTCTTTTTCTTTTTTCTTTTATTCTTTCTTCTTCTGCTTCTTCTTCTTCTTTGCTTGATTTAATTTGATTTTCGTTTCCTTTCCTTTAACGAGATTAACAAGAATACTACAAATCTTACTGGGTTACCCTTCCAATCTGACGTCAGCCCAGTTTCTGATGATTCTACAGAACTGAGAACGAAGTGGGCTCAAACTATCTTCTTTCCTTTTCTTTTATGGTTTGGTATTGCTTGTTTTCTCTCTCAGTTGGTTGCTAGAATACCTTTGATGGTAGGTAAAACTTGCTTTTCAATGATTATAATGCCGATTCAGTAATCGGTAAAATGTATTTTTAAACTCTTACGTTTAACCAATCCAAACTTGAATCCTTTTGTTTTCTTGTTTTCTTTTTTCTGTTATCTCTTTCGTTCTTCGGTTAACTATTTTTGATCGATTATTATTCAACGATCATCTCATAGATTTGTTTAATTATTCGATTATCGGTAACAATTAAATTGTTTGTCCATTCGATAATTTTATCCTCTCGTTTCGTTTTTCTTAGAAAAAAAAAAAAAAACGAAGAAAGAAAAAATGATCTACGATTTTTAACGATTCAAATTTCTTCAACTTCTTCCTGTTGACCATTCGAACGAATCAAATTCTTGTCGATTACAAAACAAACAAACAAGAAATTATGCTCTTTGATTTTTCTTATAGGAATTTCATATTTGCGCAATTTGTTCGTAATTTTCTTTCCAATGCGAAGAAAGAAAGAAAAAAGAAAAAAATCAAACACCACACATCGAAGTAAAAGAAAGAATCGATCCGTGACATTTAACGACGAAGACGACGATGACGACGACGATGATGATGATGATGATGATGATAACCCCGTTCGTTTTTACTCGTTACTCTCACAGTGTTTCTTTTAACTCTCATTGACTTTTGAATGAGTTTAACGCGCGTTAAGCTTTGCCCACTGGCGTTTAATTCGATTGACCTTAGCGTTTAATTTAAAACGCAGACTAATTAACCGTGCACCACATATCGCGATGACTGAAAGGAAAAAAAAAAGATACGAAAGAGTGAAAAGAAACGTGGTTGAAGTTATGGGGGTAGGGGTACAGAAGTAAAAGGAGTCTGTGAATCGCGTAACACACTTTCCAATTATTATTCTTCTTACTTATTTCATTTAATTTCTCTTATTTCTTCATTAACACAATTATCTAAGATAATTGTTATCGATATTACACAATTAACACAATTTTATCTTCGAATAAATGTTCATTTTAATGTGATAATAATAATATCTTTTTGATATCTTTTCGTAATTGTAATTTCGATTGTATTTTCGATTGATTTGATTTTCCAGTTTTTTCCATTTTCTTCGATTAACCAACGACGACAATAATGTTGATGATGACGATGACGATGACGATGATGATGATGATGATGGGATCGGTGAAGTACGGTTACTATAGTTCCCACGTTTTTCCGTTAGAACTACCACGGTCACGCTCCGATACTTCCGTCGACCCCACCGGAACTCGGAAATACTCTTGTGTGTTATCTATCTTTATTTTATTTTATTTTATTTTCAATACACACACACACACACACTTTCTCATTCTCACTCACTCTCTTTCTATCTCCGTCTAGTTTTCTTTCGTATTATCCAAACGAAGAAAAGTAGAGAAATAATTAAACAGCGTAATATTTTTTCAGATTTGATTTATTCCAAAAATATTTTCACCCCGCAAACGGGGAATGTTGGGTATTCGAAAATGAGACAAAATTCAAATGGAAAAAAAGAAAAACGAGATGCCGACGAACGGTCGGGTCGTTTCTCGCGCCACCTGGTGAACCTTTTTCGGTTTATCTTTTAAGCTTCAGGTAAAATTTCGATTCCAAGGCACGGGGGGATATATACTTTCGAATATGAAAGATTTCTCTCTTTCTTATTTTTATCCACGACATCCAACAAATTCCATTCCTTCAATTCGTTTGATTTTCCATTTATTTGTCCGTTTTTTTTCCTCTCCCTCCAAATTTAAATTAATCCAAATTAATTATAGTCACACGCGTTTTCGTATTGGAATGATGAATGATAAACGCAATACGTTTGTTAATTCGCGTATTATTCCGAACGAAATGTTCAGAAATATTCGAATAAAAACCAAAATCAATCGTCACATTTTCACCATGATAATTAAAAAAATTTCAAAATATGAAGGAATCGTTTAGAGTGTTGATAAATGATTCGAGTAATAGGAATATTACACACACACATATATAACAGGTCAAGCAAACGTCCAACGACACCGACAGAGACTCGAGAAACCCGTGCAAGAGAACCCCCCCCTGACGAAACACCGGACACGAATGCCAAGACTCGAACGGGTCCTGTTCCTTCTACCCTACCCTCTCCCCTACCCCGCACCCCTCTACCTTTTGCTTCAGGGACGAGACAGTCCCCGTTTGGGCCCTATTCCTTTCATACCAACTAACTTTAACACCGATACATTACCATTAACCCCATTACTTTTGCTTATTTTTATCACTGAAACCAATAACAGGGAACGGGGCCATGGGGAATAAGGGGAGGTCTCGTAGCCAATGTATTCAGTATAGTGTAGATATGTATATGTGTTTATCGATATATAATTTGTATGATTATTATTTAAAATCATATTTGTGTTCAAGTTCACAGATAATTATTGTTAGTTTGTTAATTATACGTGTGTGTTGGATAGTTTGAAGAATTATTTTTAGTACAATGTCATGTTGTTATAAATATAATCTTTAAAATATGACGAATGCATTAACGATTTTGTTAAAATATTGTATTTGCAAGTCAGTTCATTGCACAGTGATTAGTTGGTTGTTTCATTGTAATATAATTAAAGCTTATTTAGAGATACATTTAACGATGTTATTTTATCTATTTGATCGATTTCATGATGAAAAGATAAATGAATTTTTTGGATTTGTCTAAAACAGGTTTTTGCCAATTATTTAATACACGAGTTAGATTTGTATGAATAAATTGATAAATTTATTTAAACAATTCCGGAAATCATCCTCGGAGTATCCCTGAAAGGGCATAAACCTCTTAGCAGTGTTTCCTTCTCGAACTTAAACATAAACCCCATTTAACAGGGAAAGAGAGAGAGAGAGAGAAAGAAAAAGGCCAGTACCTTTGACTAAAGGCTCAACGGGAAGAAACCAGGCTCGTATTTCTACTTTCCAAGGGCCCTGAACATTCTCAGTCGTTACACTCCAGTCAAGGGAAACCGGTTTTTTCACTGGATCGGTCATCGCAAGGACGAACTGTTGTTTTCTACCAACCGAATCACACCATTGCTGGTTTTAACTAAAATATATAATCTCGATGTTTGCGATTAAACGAATTTTTTCAATAACCCATCTAATTAGATTTGAAATATTTTGGATTTAATAAACAATTAATTGTTACGAAATTTGTTGGAAATAAAATAAAAAAGAAAAAAAAAAAAAAGAGAGAGAGAGAGAAAAATCGTTGAGACACGTGTTTGATGTAATACTACGGGGGTTTGGTGACCGTGGTTTACGGTGGTGTTCTTTCTAGTGATGGGGGGATAGCAGCTGCCATGGCAAATGGTCGTACATCTGCTAAGAGACGCTACCAAGAATGAAAGAGAAATATAGAAAGAGATGGAGAGAATATTTTGAAGTAGGCGCCTTCTTCTTCTTACTTTTTGAATAAGACTTTTGCGAAAAAAAAAAAAAAAAAAGAAAAAGTAATAAAAAGAACGAGAAACGATCATCTCTCATCGATTTGCAACAAGTTCGTTGCAATTGAAAGAAAAATAAAAAAAAAAAGATAATGGGGGAAAACAGAAATGGGCTTACACTGTTGGGTTTGATTTTTATTACAATCGAAAACAAATATGAAATAAACGAGGATGACTGACTTTGTTTGTGAAATATTTGACGTCTATATTATCCACGTGTACCATTTTGTAATTTTTATTTTTATAAATGAAGGAAGGAATCAAATAGAAAATAATAAAAAAAAGAAAAGAAGTAAATTTGGAACAAATTCGTAACCGAGTATTCGCATTAAGTTCGCATCATTAAGTTTATCGCAAAAAAATACACAACGCGGATAAAGGTAAAGAAAAGAAAGAAAAAGAAAAAAAGAAAAGAAAAAAAAACAATTAAAATGAAAAATACGGATACAAGGTTTTATAAGATGAATAGTTTAAATTTGATTGCATCTTAAAGTAAAAAGTAAGTTTGTTGAAAAGTTGATTTGTGTATTTTTTTTTTTTTTCTTTTTTTTTTTGATAAAACTTCGAATAAAAAATAAATGCCGCTTGTGTTTCTCATTAAAACAAAAATGCGTTTTATTAAACGAGAAAAGTTTTAACAAACACAAGAGAAAAAAGGGATAAGGGAAAAGTGAAATTAAAATGGATAGAATGTTACGAGTTGATAGGAAAAATTTTATGATATGCAATAATTCTTTTCTAATTAAGAAGAAAGAAAAAAAAAAAAAAGAAAGAAAAAAAAAAAAAATACATTTAAGTTTTCCCCAAAGGGACGCGAATCTTTTATTTCAAGGAAAGAAATAAAGAAGGAATGAAAAAAAAAAAAAAAAAAAAAAAAATGAGAAAAAAAAAAATTAGAACGAGGTATATGTACTTTGTCGCGATGAAAAGTAATAAGAATTTTTTTCATTCTCTAAACGAAATGACTTTTAAACGTCGTGACGGTATTCCTCTTATGAGAATGGAACAAATATAGAAAGGTTGTTGGTTGTGTTGGAGAAAAATAATGCAAAAATGAATTTTGTCGTACCCCCCAACCAACCAACCCCCCCTCTCCCGCCACCGAATTACACCGAAGAGTACGAGACCGTGCCATTTTTTTTTGTTTTTTTTGTACCCTTTCTCTTATTAATGATCCCACCCTTATACACCCCCACAGCCCCCCTTCCTCATTTCGTTTAATGGTCTGACATGCATTTTCGCGATACGTTCGTTAGAATAAAAAAAAAGAAAAAAAAAAAGAAAAAAAAATGAATCAAACGAGATGAAAAAAGAAAAAAAAACATTAAACAAATTTGCGTGCAATTTAATTTCATTATACGGTAGGATCGTAGCGAGATTTTTTTTATTTTTAATCACGAATATTCAAATTATAGAATTATTATTAATTAATTTCATTTACAAATATTTTATACAACGTGTCGAAGATAGTTTTCTTGATTATTTTCTTGTATAAAAATTGCCCAAACTTTCGTGTGGATGTTGTTTTATTTTTCTCTCTCTCTCTTAGATTATATTCCAATTAATAATTAAATTATTATCTACATCTCTGATATAATTATATTTGAAATTATCTTTTTTTCTTTTTTCTTCTATCCATACAAAATTCTCAACTCGTATTCGCGATCAGTTTCGTGAGTCATTTATATAAACACTTTCGAATTAACCTTGACTCGATTCTATCTAATTGCATAATTGCATTACTACAAAGAAGCCCGTCCAATTCGTAATGTTTATACGACCTACGCATAAATACAATCAACCCTTTCGCAAATCATATTTCACCTCAGGGTTGACTCGATCGTACACAACCCCAATTACATAAATTCATTTTAAACAAATGTAAGAAAAAAAGAAGAAAAAAAAATTGTGACAAGAAACAATGTTACGTATTTTCCTCGATTATCCATTTAAAATGATTGGGAAAAGAAAAAAAAGAAAAAGAAAAAGAAAGAAAGACCCCTTCCTGTTACGTTTAATCCTTGCACGAGATTAGATAAGCAAAAAACGTTTTAAATGTCCATTCAAGTTAGGGTCCCTCGTAAACTCGAACTTGCTTGCTTGCTTCTTCGATCTTGGATCTTGATGTACACGTAAGAAAAGTTCACCTTCGAGTGAATGGCGATGGTGTATTCTCTCTACTGTTACATTATGGTGTTCTCCACGTATATATAGTAGTAGTATCTTTTTTCAGACAGCTGGCCTCGCATGATTTACTTTTCGTGACACGCAGGCATGAAAAAGGCACGTCGCGAAGTAAGGACGAACAGAAAACGAAATCTCAACATCTGTTTTTCTTTATTTCCCCCCTCTACTCCCTTACTTCCTGTAACCCAGGAATCAACGTAAGTTCATCTTAAAAATCTTATAATAAAAGTATATTTGACGAATCCTATTTAAATAATCCTAATTGATTATACTTAAAACCATTATGAGATCAATGGTTACGTTTAATAGTAATAAAGTAAAAACAAAAAACAAAAGAAAAATTAAGTAACCTAATCGTGAATGTTTATTTAGGTTTCATTATTAGAAATAATTAATATATTATTTAATATAAAGAGTATTAATATTAATCGATTTTTTTGGTGGTGCCTGGTCATAAAAAATCTTGTAAACTTTTACATTAGACATAAAGATTAAAATATCTGGATCGCGTGTGCATGGTTTTTGTTCACACTATAGATCATCGTAAACGAATTAATGTTATTTATCGGTTATTTCCATCGTATCCATAAGGTAAGAACTACGCCATAAAATTCTTCATAAGGAGAGTAGTTACCCATAATTATGTGACAAGCTCTTATCTTAACACATAAGTAATATAAAAAAATTTCATTATTAAAAAACAATTTTTCTTCTTTTTTCTTTTTTTTTCCTTTTCATTATATCCGAGCCTCTATCCCCTTTTTATCAATGATTCACGATAGATCATTGATTAAAATATGATCAATGAAAATGTGAAATCAACTGTTCGATCATTCATCGTATGTCATTAATAATACTTAACATAATTACACTTTATAGCATAATATTTTATATTATTATCTAACTTCTAATTTGTATCAAAATGAGATTATCGATAAATAATTGATGACGACAAGTTTTTTTTTTTTTTTTTTTTTTTTTTTTTCAAATGATTTATCGTTCGATTAATATAATACGCGTATAAAGTAAAAATACTGAAATTTATTTAACGATTCGTGATGAAATATAATGAAAATGAAGATACTTTGAAATATATAACAAATCAATTGTGATTTAACATTAATTTTATTTTATTTATATCGACTAATCGATCCTATTCGATTGTTTGTATACGACCTTGATCCTTATTTCAGTACAGTCCACAAATATCATTGGTTTTAAGTCACGACGCGAGTTTTCGTCTCGTTCAAAGACCGGCTGCTGTTTGCTTGCTTGCTTGCTTGCTTGCTTGCCCAACTATTTCGGTCGACCTTCTTTCTTTCGATTTGTTCTCTTATTATTATTCCCTTGTGCGTATATTACCACATACATGCGTACACAAATATACATTTAAACTATATATAAACTTTTATATATATATACGTATCAACTATACCAGGTGTCTAAAGAATATTTCAACGAATTCAAAGCTTGTATTTTATCAATTCAAAATTTTATATAAAAATGTGTACGCGTGTGTGTATATTAAAAGGCTTGATTTTTGAATTAATAAATTCATGTTAAGAATTTGTAATTAATTGATTGACAAAAATTCTGTTGAAAATATATTCGTATACAATTTTTTTAAATTTATTTATTTATTTATTTATTTATAGAAAAACAAAATGCAAGCGTGTTTACTCTATATTGATACACACACACGTAACAATTAAATTTAATTTAACAGATTATTTGAATTAATCGTTACTTCAATTTTGATTTTGGTTTTTACGGACACTCTTTAGTCTATGCGTAGAATACCCCTTTGAGTTATAAATCAATTTGGAAAGGTTGAAAAAATGTCAGAGAATACAATGCTGAAAATTGTGTATCTTTGCAATTTCTTTGAAAAGTTACGGTAAATATTTTTTATACTTTTAGCAAATGGATTTTAATGATTTTTATATTAAATTAAAGTACACTCTTTAGTCTACGCGTACAATACTTTGTCGAGTTATAAATTTTGCACATAAAGTTCAGAAAATGTCAAAGAATGCAATGCTGTTAAGTGTGCATCTTTGCTATTTCTTTGAAAAGTTTTGGTAAATATTTTTTATATTAAAAGTATATAGATTTTAATAAAACTTATATTAAATTAAAGTACATTCTTTTGTCTACGCGTAGAGTATCTTTTCGCGTTATAAAACAATCTGTAAAAGTTTAGAAAATGTCAGAGAATGCAACAGTGTAAATAGTGCATCTT
>NW_014569727.1:243486-248146 GCF_001313835.1 Polistes canadensis
CTAGGCCGGTATTGTTAACAATGCCTGGTTTTAGGCATTGCTCACATTGCCTAATTCGCCAACTTTTCTTTGCCATTTTTTGAACGTTTGCAAATTGATTTATAACACAAATTTATACTCTACGTGTAGAGAAAAGAATGCACTTTAATTTAATATAAGTTTCATTAAAATCTATTTGCTAAAAGTATAAAAAATATTTGCCGAAACTTTTTAAAGAATTGGCAAAGTAGGAAATATTTTGCAGCATCGCATTCTTTGATATTTTATGAACCTTTGCAAATAGATTTTTAACGCGAAAAGATACTCTACGCGTAAACAAAAGAATGTACTTTAATTTAATATAAAAATCAATAAAATCCATTTGCRAAAAGTATAAAAAATATTTRCCGAAACTTTTCAAAGAAATTGCAAASATGCAYAGTTTACASCGTTGCATTCCCTGACATTTTYTRAAMCTTTGCAGATTGTTTTATAACKCRAWAWRRTACTCTACGYWTAGACWAARGAGTGTACTTTAATTTARTATAARWTTCAWTAAAATCTATTCACTTTTAGTATAAAAAATATTTACCGAAACTTTTCAAAGAAATTGCAAAGATGCACAATTTACACCGTTGCATTCTCTGACATTTTYTGAACCTTTGCAGATCAATTTATAACTCGACAAAGTATTCTACATGTAGACAAAAGAGTGTACTTAAATTTAATATAAGTTTCATAAAAATCCATTCACTTTTAGTATAAAAATTATTCTAAAACTTTTCAAAGAATTAGCAAAGTTGTACAATTTACAGCATTGCAATCTCTGATATTTAATCTCTGATATGTTTAAATAGTAATTTGATATTCTATAGAATATCAAAGTATTATGTTGAATGCTTAAGAAAAACTTTAAGAATTCTTCTGTTTCCGACTTTATCGGAAGGCTTTCTGCATTGATGAGAATGCCGAGGAATTACCAGCAATGGCGGATTTCCGGCTATGACGGTAACATCTATATATCAACGTAATATATATATATAAAGAGAACTAACAATGCGGGCGAGTAGTATGCACGTGAGAGTGCCGTTTTCCCGATGGAAAACGACGCGTGCGCTTGCACAGGTGTCAGAAGAAACGTATGTATATATGTATGTATCTATCTATATATGTATATATTTATGTATGTATATATATTCTGCAGGAGGAAACGTTTGCTTGCGTCAATGCTTATATTAACCTGATCTGCATCTTTTTAATAATAACTTTATGATGTCACAGTATATAAAAAAAAAAACAAAAGAAGAGACTATTACGAATAAGAAGAATTCAAATAAAATTTAATCATTGCGACAATTAATTGTTTGTTTGCAGGATCATTTAAACAAATTAAAATATAAATATTATAACGTTAAAAATTTTGTACATAAATATAATATAAGTAAGTATAACTGGTATTTGGGTTATCCAAAATCAATTTGAAATAGTTAAACACAACTTGAAATACTCGTCTAACAGTCCAAGATTCGAGTAATTCCAGTGTAATACCGTTACATGCCACGACAATAATGTCGACTGTAATAACCGGTTTCAAGAACGTAACATACACTCTCTATTTCTATCCTTGTCTTTCTTTTGCCGTGCAAAATCTGGTTATATATTGTAAACCGCGTTTATCATAACAAAATTCGATTTACCTTTTTCTTTTTCTTCTTTTTCTTTTCACTTTTCTTTTTTATTGTATCGAAATGATCATTCTCTCTTTCTCTCTCTCTCACTCTTGTTCCCATAGCATATGTTAATCAAATATTCCTATTGAAAATTCTCACCGAAAGAATTGAAATCAACGTAATTATATTTTATAATGTTTTATTTTGTATATAATATAATTAAATTTATTTTTGTATTTATTATTTTATTTGATATTATTTATTATTAATAATTATATATTTTTTACATTATTTTATCTTATCGATAGAGACAAAAATATATATATATATAGTTAAAAAAAAGAAAAGGAAATAAACGAGCGTGTGTTGAAACTACTATAAAGGATTAGAATCATCGCGACTTGTAACCTCATTTATGGTTTTACATAACGATCTAAACACACTCACGACAATTATTACCATAATAATGACGATTAAATCGTTTTGACCGATTAATATTAAAATATATTGGAAAACAACAAAAAATTTTAAAAAACGTATTTTTTAAATGAAAAATTTATGAAATAGGCTTAAAAAAAGAGAAGGGGGGGAAAAAAAGAACACAAGATGAAAAAGATAGATAGAAAGTTTTTCTTTTACTTGCCAACGATTCGTCGTCTCGATTTTATTTGCACGTGCATTCACGGACACGCCATATGGCGATAGATAAAACCACATGCCAACGTATTCCCATGCTTACCAAAGTAGCAGGTACTTTCGAACACTATAACACCATGCGTGTTTTATACTTTCCATATTATTTACTATTTTCGATTTCGATAATATGTTTCATTAATTACCAACCATTTCCTTTTTTATTTTTAGGGTTGTTTGTTTATCATTTGATTAATAATTACAAATAATAATATTGTTTGTATTATTATTTTGTATTTTAAGTTGTTTGAAATTGTTTTCCATTCTTTTCTTCATCCTTTAATAAATCTAATAATCTTTAATCGTAAGATAAAATAATATCTAAAAATATATGAAATATGTGTTGGTAATAAGTATAACTCGTCAATTAACGTTTACTCGTTATGTAAAAAAAAAAAGAAAAAAAAAAGATAAGAATGATCGATAAGCCGACGATTTAATACGAATTCAACCGAGCATGAATTTGGTATGCATAACTTCGTAAAATACTTTCCATGCTTATAGGTTTTCTGTTAACGTGATTATAATAGTAGTAAAATTTGATCAATCGTACGAGATAATGATAATGATAACGGGAAAGTGATCGGTTCATTTGTAATTTGACAATTTGCAAAGAATTCTTCAACACAAATTTTCAATTTAATAAACCTTTCTTATTTTTTTTTTTGTCTATTATTTTCAAATTTTTAATATTAAATAATAATTGTTCGTTATCAATACTTTTATCGACCTTCAAATTTTATACAATATAATTAATAACTTTTAATGATAAAATATCACAGGGAACTTGGACATGAAAAGAAATAGAACTTAATTTGATTTCTACTTCTTTTCATGTCCAAGTTCTCTGTGATATTTTATCATCAAAAATTATAATTTTGGACGAGAAAAAATACTAAATAATTAATAACTATTACATAATTGTACTGTATACAAAATAACTATGATAATTCGATGATTAATCTACGTTGCATTAATATCTAGGTTACTTCAAATGCAAATCCGTTAATACACAATACTTTCTAATACTGTGCTATAAAAATATACTTGACATCATTGAGTAATACAAAGAAAAAAAAAAAGTATTAAAAACCATAGAACATTACATTGAGTATCAGATAAAAATGAATAATAAGAAAGAAAAAAAAACCATATATAAAAATTAATTTACCTCACCACGAAACAAAAATTTGTTCTCTCATAAAATTAAAATAACAAAAAACAAACAAACTACCCATAATAACACGATTAACCAATACTAAACGTATAAATATATTAACTTGTGTAACATCGCGTTTTAGAAAATAAAGTTACATATTTATAATAAACTCGCAATACCGTGTGCAATCCAAATGAAATATATTTACAAAACCTCTCGAGACCAAATAAAAATTAGATAAATACAAAAAGGGATAAAACAAACAACTAATTTATCTCGTATATTTGTTCTGTACTTGTATAAAAACCACAGTGGAGGAAAACAAAAATTGAATAAGGGGTAAAAAGGTAGTAACAACGTTGATGGAAAATACATTGTCGTAATATGAGAATTACTAACGTAAGGGAATGTACCTAAATCCCCTTACTCCTCTCTTTATTCTTCCCATATACTCCCACTCACTCTCTCTCTCTCTCTCTCTCTCTTTCTATGGTTTTGTCCGAGAGTTTCGCACAATAAAGTACCTTATAACAATGGAATCGCGTAGCGAGCATTGTCCGCAAAACGGGAATCACGTATACACGTAGCCTTAATCGTAGTATAGAATCGGGTTATGGCAATTAACGAAGCGTGTCGACGATGCTTCTATCCGTTGTCGTCGTCATAGTCGTCATAGTCGTTGTCATCCTCCTCGTATAACTCGAGATCGTTAAATACTGATTTAATACAACTGAAGTTATTTATTCTCCGATAGGTATTCTCTGCTTGACCGAATTTGTAAGTTTGCGATCACTGAAATGTTCATTCAAATATGTTTTAACATACGACCTTCGTGAGTTTCAATTAATTCCGTGGAAGTACGATGGATGTTTTTATACATATATATGCTTTATAAATAATATATTTTATTTATTTATTTGTTTATTACTTTTTTTTTTTTTTTTGTAATAAAAATAATGAGACGAAATATTTCGCACGTTGTTTCGTTAACCCTCTGTGGGTCTGTGTTACTTTCAGGTAACATGATCATTTTTCGGCATTTTATCAAATAATTTTAGTTTTTTTAATGAGATGGCGAATATATCTCAATTTTATAATGTTTCTGAGACAACTTATACCAATATTCATGATAGTTGCTAATACCATCAACCTGAAATAA
>NW_014569727.1:249068-251004 GCF_001313835.1 Polistes canadensis
AATTAATAATAAAAAATAAAAAAAAATTTGTAGTTGCTGAGGAAGTCCCCAGTAAGGGACGAAACGTTCAACAAGGTCATAATAAATTGTTCATCAAATTTATTAAATGTCTTTAATTTCCCTTTGAAACTCATATATATTAATATACTGTTGGGACAAGAATATTGATAATTAAATTTAATTATAATATTAAGGAGAATGGAAGAGATAGTTTTTCTTATTGTTTTATCTTAAACTTAATTGTTCATGGTTTGATAGAATAATATTTTCTTTACAAAAGTTACTACGAAGTGTGTTAGAGTATATTTATCCAATTTTCTATCCAATGAAATTCTACTGAATTTATTTGATGAGATTATATTCGTTCAATTGAATATCTAATATTTGTAAATTTGTAGGTGGGAATGTTTTTTTTATACTTTATTTAAACAAACTCGTCGTAGGTAAGAAAAAATTCCATGTAAAAAAATAACAGGAAAATTTGGAACATTAAATACACACATTGAAAGATAAAATGATAATGTCGTACTAATTAGAAATGTATTATTAGTCAAGTTTGAAATGTCAATAGGACAATCTCGTTGGATAATAGAAAAACATTTGAAATATATCGTTCACATAGAATCTAACAATACTTCAAGAAAATGTAGGTTACTCGATCGAATAGAAATTAAAAATTCATAGATTCTTATCATTAGCTCTATTTGACGAGATCGTGATGACACAATTATTATCTATTCATTGATGTGTTTCTGCCTGGAAAAAAAAAAGAAGAAGAAGAAGAAAATCAAATAAAATATAACAAAAAATAGAGTGACATCGTTGAACATCAAGAAACTTTCTTATTTCTTGAACAACAAATTTACTTCGAATAAATACAAAAATTTATTATCCACAAGAGAAAAAAAAAAAAAAAAAAGAAAATGTTCATCCTAAATAAAACTCACCGGAAAAAAATGGACAACGCTAATTTAACCCAACACGAGATGCAGGAACTTCTGTAACAGAAAAACAATAACGATAACGACAAATTATATCACCAAGATTAAAATTAAATAAAAATACAAAAGAAAAAGAAAAAGTTTCATTAAAGTACCATTCCTATTATCGCGTATACTTTAAGTTTAGTTGTACGTGTGTTGAAAAGTAGGTCGAATCTAAAAAAAAGAAAAAAGAGGAAAAAAATATTACAAGAAATATTTGAAAGGACTGAAAGGATGACATATTTCAATGAGAATCTAATCTTTGATCGTTCTAACAACTCCAAATATAACTTCGTTGCACCAGTCCTATTTCTATTCTACCTGCGAATTCAGCCCTTACTAATCCACCACTATGAAAAACAACCCCTCTTAGCATCCCTCAACATGCTCTCACGATCTATACCAATGCGTACTTCCGCACATACTTGATGATACTAATTGTGATTGTTCATGACAAAAATATGTTACTTCTCTAACATGTAATGATATCTTTTTTTACTCTCGTTCTTTATTTTCAAATAAGATAAGCTTGTTCACAAATGTGGAATCAAATGTGAATTATTCCATTACGGTGGCCTCGAAGCTCGTAATATGTAAACATGATCGATAATACGAGAAAATGAACTCGTCAGGTTGAAATTCTTTTCTTAAAAAAAAAAAAAAAAAAAAAAAAAAAAAATAATCAAATTAATTCACGCGCGATTAAATTCATTGATATTCGTGCAATAACGCGATATATAAACGATTTATTATTTCATTTAAATTTATTTCAATGATTAAATAAATAGACTCAGTAAAATAATTGTAACTTTCATATATATATACAAAATTATTTATTGATAATATAAAAAATAAAATAAAAAAAAAATAGAACAAAACGAACGCGAAGGAATAATATTTTATAATTAATGTTTAAATTTATTTCAATGTTTAAATAAAGAGACTCAGTAAAA
>NW_014569727.1:252109-255086 GCF_001313835.1 Polistes canadensis
AAGAGACTCAGTAAAATAATTGTAACATTCTCCTCACACATATACAAAATTATTTATTGATAATATAAAAAATAAAAAAAATAGAACAAAACGAAAGCGTACGAATAATATTTTATAATTAATATTTAATTGATATAACATTTTTTTTTGTTTTGTTTTGAATAAAATCAACAAATATTATAATGGATGGATTTTGAAAAAAAAAGAAAATAATAATAATAATAATAAAATAGAGTGCACACTGGTTGAGAAGTAACAACGTTAATCAAATTCAAGAAGACGATGTCTCAACGATGTCGATTCGTTACAAAAGAATCCTTGAACCGTTCCTCGGACGATCTATGCACCCTATAAAAATGCGTATGGCACTTTATATCAAGCGAGACGGTTCCCACGACACCCCATGCAACACCACGATCCTATGGGAACGTTTAAGAGGGGTGAACCACGGCGACGACGAGTAACGTCAAAGACTATGTGTGTGTGTGTGTGTGTGTGTGTGTGCGTCACGTAGTCGTTTTATCGTTCATTTCATTGCATATTTATATTTGTTTACATGTGTGTGTATGTGTATGCATATATATATATGTGTTTAAGCATATTCTCCCTCGCGAGACTAATCCTAACAACGATTGCACACTACTAACACTATTCAATACCACTTGATATTATACGTGTTACCACCATGCGAATTGCATCATTTAATTTGTCATTAAATGTACACCCGTAACAACAATGTTTCAAGCTTATTATATTTTTAGTGTGTCTGTTTTTATTCATAGAAAAATAATATATATATATATATATTTTTAATTTTATATGAATTATAAAATGTATATGTGTTTTTTTTTTGTATAAAAATTAATATATTATATTTATTTATTTGATATTATATTCATTAGATTTTAATTATTCATATATATATTATATTACTAATTAATGAATTAATATTTATATTTATAATTATTTAATAACAATCGATCGATGAATTATTGATCGTGCAATTAACGTCGATGTGAAGAAACAATTTTGTTTATTGATGAATTAAAAAGAAAAATTGATCTACCACCCGTTCGTGGATAAGTTTGAATTAAAAAAAAAAATAGTACGACAAAAGATGAAAAGAAAAGAAAAGAAAAAAAGTAACCACACCAGAGATGACCCCCGGAAGTAATTAAGAGCAACAACCGTTTCCGGGAAAATTCATAACTTCCCAGTTTAGTTTAAAATCAACTTGGTCAAACTTGGTAAGTAATAATAACGGATACGTTAAACTTAACTTTCTATGAACGTTAATTACGAGAATAGCAAAATAGGATTAACAAGATTGTTAAAATATTTTTCTTGTTTTTTTCTTTTACGCGACATATTACATCAATAATAAGTAATAATGTTTTATCTCGTCTCTCGAGATATAAATGCTAATTTAACATTGAATTTAATCTTTTTCCTGGTATTAAGGAAACTTCAGAGACAATCCTATTTTGATTGTTCATTTGCGTGACATTTTTCTTCTTTCTTTTCCTTGCACTCACGTGTATAACTAAAGATTAAAACAATTGCATAAGATTTATCAGAGTAGTAGTAGCAGTAAATGGGGAGGTTGTAGATGGGAAGGGGATGGTTGGAAATCATTTTTTCGGTTAGTTGATAATTTCTTTTTTTTTTTTTTTTNAAAAATTTTTTTTTTTTTTTTTTTTTTTTTTTTTTTAATACAAAAAAATTCGTGAATATTTTCAAAATTTAATCTATTTTATTAATTAAATTTTTTTTTTTTAATATATGTATACACGTCATTACGCGAATCCTGTAGACTCGTATATTTAAAGCTTCTTCGATGATCTTATTATTGTCAGAGGTAATTATAATCTTTGGTAATTAATGATATCGTACATTGACACAAGTGGTCGAATAAATCATTATCATATCTCGCGTATTATCCCCAAATCCTATAAAATGATCATGATATGGTTCATATAAAAGGAAGTCGGTGGTATCAAAGTGCTCAGATTATTCAAAGAAACGCGGTGGTAACACTAAAATGAAGAAACTCAGTGTTTTCTTCCTTTTCTTTCTCGTGGCAGTTGCTTGCGTAAGTTTAATAATAAACAATTATTATAGAAATTAATTTAACGATATATTTAAATATTTTCTTTAACACTGTCTTATATTATATTATTTTTGTTCTTTTTTTTTTTCTTAAGGTTCCTTCGACGCAAGCCAGTTTGTTTAGCTATTTTGGCAATCAATTGAACGAGGCGCAAGAAAAAATTTCCAAATTGATCAATAATGGCATTCAAACTATTCAACAAGAAGTTGAGAAAAATGTTGAAAGAGCATTAGAAATAATGAATATAATGAAACAGGAAGGTGACAATATAGTTGAAAGTATTCGCGAACAAATCGATGTTGCAGTAGCTGACGTAAGTATGAATTTAAATATGACACGAGACGAATTAAACACCTATCCTAAAATATATCTTTTATTATAATTTATATCCTAATTTATGAGAGAAAATATTATTTTTAATTTAATTATCAATATTCTTGTCGAAAAAATATATTAATATATAAGTCTCAAAGGGAATTATAGACGGTTAATAAATCTGATGAACAATTTATTTTGAACTAGTTGTACGTTTCGTCCCTTACTGGGGACTTCATCAGCAACTTAATCATTTACAGTTAACGTGTCCATACATATTATCTTTTTTACAGAGTCATACATTTCAATAAAACTTAACATATTACAATACAATTTGATCCTAAAWCACCTTATCTTATCACACGTAATYAAATATTGAGTAAATATTTTCTATACTTCCTGTAAATGGATTTTATTGATTTTTATATTAAATTAAAGTGCACTCTTTTGTCTACGCGTTAAATACTATATCGAGTTATAAATTTAGCATGTAAAGTTCAGGAAATGTCAGAGAATACAATGCTGTAAATTGTGCATCTTTGCAATTTCTTT
>NW_014569727.1:257101-319021 GCF_001313835.1 Polistes canadensis
GATAAGGTGTTTTAGGATCAAATTGTATTGTAATATGTTAGGTTTTATTGAAATGTATGACTCTGTAAAAAAGATAATATGTATTGACACGTGAACTAAATGATCAAGTTGCTGATGAAGTACGGACGAAACGTACAACTAGTTCAAAATAAATTGTTCATCAGATTTATTAATCGTCTATAATTCCCTTTGAGACTTATATATTATTATCTTTAATATTAATTATTAATGATATTATATATGATAATATCAAATATTATTAATAAATCTGATGAACAATTTATTTTGAACTAGTTCAAATATATCATTACTAGTTCAAATATTATCAACTAGTTGAAAATAAATTGTTCATCAGATTTATTAATCGTCTATAATTCCCTTTGAGACTTATATATTATTATTTTTAATATTAATTATTAATGATGACAATATTTTCAATTAAAAATATTTTATTTCTCTCGTGTTACATTTTTCTTTTATTTTGTTTTTTTTTCTTCTTCCATAGAAAAACAAATTCTCTCGTACGATTATACAAATACGAATGATATTTTATTTTCTATTATAATCGTTGATTAAATTTACGAATGACGTAATACATTTTGTTGTAGATGGAAAGAAGAATCAACGAAATAACCAATGGCGTTGATGATAATATCATCGATGAGTGCAAATTGGTATCCAAGGGTGTAAAGGAAGTCAAAGTATTGGCTCTTTCGATTTTAGCTAATTGCAGTTTTTGCGTGACCGATAAAATTGATCAAGCTAGGGATTATATAGAAAATATCAATGTAGCATCCCAAGATGCGATAGATTCTCTTGGTACAATAAATAACGAGGCAGTAGAGTGTACCAAAAATGTAACTAACGTTGAAAGTACTGTCAAGGCTATGACTTGCTTAGGTTCGGTAAGTAATCTTATATTTTTTATTTTATTAACTTATTTAAACCATTTGTCTCTGTGCGATGTGATAAAATGAATTAATTGCACAATAAATTCGTGTAATTTATACCGTTTGTTATTTATATATTTTTGATTTATTGTTAATACAAAATATTTTAGAAAGAGAGATAGAGAGAGTGAATATATAAAATTATTAGAAATTAATAGAATAAAAATTAGCATAAAAATAATGATTTCTTTTTCGTAACTTTGAAAAATAAATAATACAATTATTGTAATTATTGTATTCATATTTTAGGCCTCAGCACGAGCTACTTGGGCTGTTACTAAAGAAGTTCCTACAGTAATCATAAATTTGAACAAAATAGGATTCCTCGTAGGTACATTGGCACCATCTCTCAGTACTTGCTCAGCTATGACAAGTATCTCACTTTTCATAGACGAAGCTAACAATTTCGTGTCTTCGGTCGATAATTGCATTCACCATAAATTAAAAGACAATTCCACGAGCGTACCTGGAGCTGGCATCTTTTCATAAATTCATTTCTTTATTAATTATATCTTTTTTGTTCTTTTTCTTCTTCTTCTTCTTCTTCTTTTATTTCAAATTGATCATACGCGTTCTTTAAATTTGACTTTTACTCTTCGTAACGAGAAATCCCTTTTAATGTTTTTTATTTTGTTTTTTTTTTTGTATTATTAAATCACGATGATTAATCATTTTTAATCATCCATATATATATATTGTTTCATTTGTATTATTAAATTATTTATATATATCCTAACACGATATATATATATATGTTAATTGTATTGTTTTGTTTTCTTTATAATTGATTTATTTATTTATACATTTATATACAATCATTCGTGACAATATCCTTGATTCATTTCCAACAAATTTTTCCAACTAATCGAGTTAATGTCATTTTAATCGACCAAACTTTAAGACAATAAACGTCTAAGTAATGAAATTATAATGATAATTAAATCCTTGATATAAAGGACAAAACAGGATAATTGGATTTAACCGCCTAAGGAAGATAAATTCGAATTACTACGGATCTTTAAATCGTCCTTTAATCGAAAATCAATTTCATTTAGAAAACAAACTTACTTGCACTCAAATTTATCACAATTGAAATTCTCTTTCTTTTTATTTTAATTAAAGAACAACTTTACGTTCACATTAAGAATAATATCACAACTTCTATTACGTATTTTAATTTATAATAAATGTAGGAAGATTCGAATGAATCATTCGTGCGAATGATAATTTTGCCTTAAACAAAAAAGAATGAAAATGAAAAGGATAAAACACCGATTACGTCGTGCAGGTGATTCAGAGATCAGTGATCCATTCGTATTTCGTTCTATTACTCATCAACTATGAGTAATTGTAATAATAATAATAATAATAATAATGATAATTAAACTATTCATCTATTTACAATTAACAGGAGTATCAACTAAAACATTAACAACATATAATCACTCGATAAATCCGAGGAAGAAAGCGTGAAAATTAAACTAAAAAATAAAAGTGTGTTTGCATCGGATCGTAAAAAAAGTGAGAAACAAAAATTGTTTGCGTAATCTACAATCGTGAGATACATATTTTATATACAAATGAAATATAAATCTAATAATATTATTTATATAAATTTGTCCGAATTTTCTGTGCTTTACGATAAAATAATATTGTAATTTGTTAGAAATTTATTATTATATAAATTTCATTTGTTATCTCGATAAAATTGTGTAATAATAAAGATTAATCTTATTACCATACGTCTGTTATCTTCGAACAATAAAACTTTATTCCTTTCAATCCTGGCATTACGTACAAATAATATATTACGCGTATAACGTATTCACGTTAAACAAAGCGTATTTTTTATCCTAACAAAATTTAATTATGAACGAGGAGAACCTTCATCTTAACGATAATTTTATTCATGCAATATGTTTACAGATCGGTGAACAATATCAGCAAATAATATGAAACATCTTCCCTCTCTCTCTTTCTCATTCTCATTCTCTTTAATTTTCATGTTACTAACATAATCCGATTAAATTAGTTGTCATTTTTATAAATCTTTAACAACATCAACGAGTTTGAACGTTCGCCAAGTTTACACAATGCCGAGGCATTCTTCTACAAGCAAATTCAGGTGAATCAGCATGAATAGTAGTAGTAGTAGTAGTAGTATCGTCAGAGGAGAACATTTGTCGAGTTCATTAACCCCAAGAGAAACGTCACACACTTTTATAGTTGATGCGCCTGTTTACGATCACAACTGTTTACACTGCTACATGTCAAAACGATTGGTTGCCTATCATCAGGCACCCCTTTCCTTTCTTTTTATTTCTAATAATTATTATATTAAATTGCTTGGAAAGTTCAATAACGAATTTGTTAGTAAACACATATATATATTATATAGACTTTTAATATAATATAAATAAATATAAAATAATAATTATATAATTATTTTTTTCAATATATTGAATATTAACTCATATGTATAATCCTGTCGAATAAAACGATCTCAACGAAGATTGAAAAAAATACAAATCAATTTATTCAATATTACATTGAAATTATATCATATCTGTATTTTTTTCTATAATATTCAAATATTATTCAATATTTCGTTTGTATAATATTCAAATTAAGACAAACTCGATATTATAGAAATTTATTTATGTTAATCAAGCACAAACAATTAATTATGAATATTTAAATATAAATTATGTATTTAAAATAAGAGATTCGCGAATAAGTGATATGGGAATGTAAACAAAAAAAATATCCTTTGATTAATAAAATTAAAAGTTAAAGCTTTCTCTTTAGAATAAAACCGCATGATCCCATTAACGGGAAAAAAATATTCTCCAAGCACAAACTCGTTTCGAGTGCGGTCGCGGATCCTTGATAAAGTTTAACAAGGAATGAACAAGGAAAGGTAATATATATTGCTATAAAGACGAATAGAGAGAAAGAGAGAAAGAATGAATAAAAGAGGAATGAAAAAATGGCAAGGGAAAGAAAAAAAAAGTAGGAAAAAATGTAAAATAAGTGGCACGCGAGACACACAAAACGGCGTGTGTGTGTCTCGAGTGTATTCTTTTTACCAAAGCTCACGTTTCTTCTTCCATGGAAACAAAAAAAAAAACAATTAATCGAAGGTCCTACATATCAAGCCACGCACTCCTACCTTCTTTACCCTAATTCAGAAACGTCCTATCGTCTGAAAGGGTGAACAAAAAATATGCACTGATAAAAATACGTCGACCGGTGGGAAAACAATAAATTTTCTCAAATTTTTAACCGAACGAGAAATAAATTCGAACCAATATTGATTTAATTCATAAATTTGTATATCTGAATCTGATATTTTTTCTTTTTTTCTATATTTTTTTCTTTACCCCCTTGCCATTCGAGTGCACATTCCTCTCATTCGTGACGTTTAAATAAGAAATATCACGAGCTGTTAATATTACTCAAAAGTTAAGGGGTGATTTTTAAAAGTAAAAACTATCGGGGGTGGAAAGGGGGTTAAGGAAGTACAAAAAAACTTTATCCCCGATATAAAATTGAATATTTGTTCTTTTAAAGTTAGAGAAAATCAATGAATTTATTCCTTCCCCATTTGTAATAATATTCTTTCACTGTATTTTTATCTGAAAATTTAAAAAAGATTATAAAGGAAGGAAGATAAAAGAAGAGAAGAGAAGAGAAGAGAAAAGAAAAGAACGAAAGAACAAGGGGGGAGGGGGGTGAAACGGGAAAAAAAAGCGGGAGAAGACTTTTGACTGTAGAAGAAAAGAGAAAAACACTTTCCGACGCGTATGGGCACTTTTACACCCGGACGCGTTAACACTTACACATCACGAGTTAAAAGCTCCACCCTTTCCTCCCCCCACCCCGTTTCCCCTATTTTTACTTTCATACTACACCCCCTCCCCGCCTTTTTGTGAAATACGAATCTCTCAAAGGGAAAGTCAAACTAATTTTCACCTGTAATGTTCACACTTCCATGCATCTCTTTTCGATTTACCATTCCTTTCACACTTCAAAACACTCTTACCGAATAATAGAAAAGAAAAAAAGAGAGAGAGAGAGAGAGATGCAATCGTACGATCAAGAAAATCCATCCCACTCGAATTTGAGATGCATTACAAAATCAAATTTGTTCAAATCCATTCTTTCTATTTCCATTTGACACGCTCGATTTACTCTTCCATTTGAACTTACAGTTCTCGATCAAACACCTGATAACTTAATGGAAATTATTCAATTTTCCTACAAATATTTAAGATCAATTTTGACAATAAATATAATATAAATCAAATCTATTTGAATGAAAATTATTAATAATATTTATTATTAATAATATTAAATTATTAATAAATTATTAATAATTAATTGATATTTGATAATTGATATAAAATTAAAGCTCAATTCATCGTGTACGTTCAAAACGTATATCGTTATTTATTAAACATACTCTATATGTATAATAAGATACAAATATTTGAAATTTATTTAGAATACGTGAAATATTTGAAATTTCTTTATAATTCTATCTCTCTCTCTCTCTCTCACTTTCTTTGTTTCTCTGCGTTTCGTTTCTTTCATATAAAAATAAAAAGGAAAAAAAACAACAGGCGTGTACGGATACAGAAAAAACCGCAAAAATCCGCTAAAACCACAAAATAAAATCTGAAACTCTCTCTCTCCCTCTCTCTTTTTCTCTCTTTCTTTCTTTCTCTCACACACGCATCCTGTTAACTGATAAAATTCAACTTTCGTGTTATCTGTTAGATCTATGATATTTCATAAATAATTGAGCTTTTTTTAATTAATCGCGATTAGTACATTACGATCTCGATTGAGAAATAAATCCCCCCCTTTTTTTAAATATAATATCATTATTCAAATAATAACAATATTTAATAATATCATCTCGAAAATATTTGTCGAAGCGTTTTCATCGAAAAAAAAAAAAAAAAAAAAAAAGGAAAAAAAAAAGTCTCACGTTTCTTTCTTCGAATATTCCAAAATATTTATTCGATCGGAATGAATATGGGTAGTATGCGAATTTTTCGTTTATTCGTTTGAAATTCGATTTCCCTATTTTTATTCACGGTGTTGTTACCTTAAAGTTTCCTGCCGAGCCATTGTCATGTTTTAAACGAAAAACTGAAATAGAGAGAGAGAGAGAGAGAGAGAGATGATCGATTTTGACACAAAAATACAACCGTATTGTGTAAAATTTAATGAAATGTGTGCACAAAAATTTTTGTTTTATCGAAATCGATATAAAGAAAAATAAAATATAAATACAAGAAATATATTAATACTATTAAAACAATGAATAATTAAATAGAAATGAATGAATCATTTATTTCATGTTTAAAAGAAAAATTGAGAAATATTAATTTGTAATAAATATATTTTTATAAACAATTTTTATAGAAAAAAAAAATATTTTTGACCTGTGTTTTGTACATAGAAGAAAAAATAAATGATTACACGTTTTACCTTGAGCAACCATTTTAACGGCTTTTGATAGTTTTAATTTTAAGATCATTTAAGTTTTACCAAAAAGGATGAAATACAAGAATGTGGATGGTGTTCTCTTTATTCTTGCTGATATCATGGTGGTATCCCCCTGCTGCTACCACCGGTGCTGCTTCTGCCAGGTCGATCAATACAGGCCGTATTACGTGTGATCCGTCGACAGGTGTAAAAGAGAGGAAAAAAAGAAGAAGAAAAAAAGATAATGTTGAAAACGGTGTCAATCTTTGTACTTTTTTTTTTACAATAATTATCACCCATCAAAATCAAACCCAATTGACCACCCCATTCTCTTCTTCATTCCGAACAAAATCTTACAATAAAATCGATCTAAGAAAAGAAACAAAAAAAAGAAACAATGAAAAATTATAATAATAATAATAATAATAAAATTATTCTCGAGAAAAAAAAAATCACTGATAATGGAAAAATATTGAAAATAGAAAAATTAATGAGAAACGTGTTGTTACACGTAATACTGAATCATATTGCACATCGAATTAAAATAATATTTTTTTAGAATACAAAAACAATGTATTTTCTTAAAATCTACGATTAATGAAAATATAAGGATACAATTGAAAAATAAAAAATGATGAGAAAATCATTGTATATCGTCGGAATAAGTTTCTTATTGTTCTTCAATAATGCATCGCATCTAACCATTTAATATTCGTGTTTCAATGAATACACCGATGGTTCTAATAAACGTATCTGTGCGTTAAATAATGCACATATTTGACCGATCGAATCGATGACATTTACCGATACTTAATAATCAGGGATTTGAAATGAATGAATTCGTGCATTTAGATAGAAATTTCGATATTTTCATTTTAAACTTAAAAACGATTTTGTAAAAAATATCACGAATTTTCTAGCACCAATAGAAATAAATTAATATAAAAATGAATTTAATAGTTGCATCAATCTTCGTGATATTTAATAATCGTGATTGTAAAATAACGATAGTAACCTAAATAATACAAAAATATATTATAATAAATTAAAAACAAAAAATTAGACAATATAAATAATATTTTTCTTTTTGTTTTCCCCATTAATTGTTTGACTTAATCTCCACACTGTGTAACACGTAATTTATATATATATAACTGATACAATTTAAAATAAAAAAAGATTTTCGTTTGGATTATTTTATTTGCGTAACGCAAAAACGTTCAAGTAATATATTAGAAATGTGTTGGTGTAGTGAGAAGTATTAAAACGAGTATAAATGTAGGTGAGCTATTTCCAGCTGTGCAAAATGCAGGATTCTGTCAAAAGAAGCGTGCTAAATTGGAACATAAAAAACGACACTGAGTGAACACTAGAAATAGAACGGATCGTATCGTTACTATATCCTTTTACCATTGTAAAATATTTGTTAAATATTTTCCCTTAAAAAGGAATAAATTTCTTCTTCTTCTTCTTCTTCTTCTTCTTCTTCTTCTTCTACTTCTCCTTCTCCTTTTTATATGCATGCATGGTGTGTGTTTTCTTTTTCTTTCTTTTTTTTTTTAAATTTACTTGACTTCGTTATTGAAATTATCGGTCTTAAAATATTAACGTCAAACAGAAAATTTGACAGCGTACAATCATCTCATCGAATTAAATTGAATGTCATTTAAACTCACGCAATCCTAAAATTCCGTCAACGTAAATTCAGCTTGAAAAAAAAAAAAAAAAAAAAAAAAAAATATGTGGCGTGGGGGGGGGGGGGGGGGGGGGGGGGGACAATTCATGAATAATGAAATTGTGCAATAAATAAACGCAATTATTAATATTTGAAGATACAATTAAGCTCATGCGAACGTAATCAAACTTTCTTCTTCTTCTTCTTTATATTTTTGATCTACGAGCACGATTAAATTGTATAGAAAATTATTGAATTGGATGTGCACAAGTTTTTCTCGTATTTTAATGCAAATACTAAACAAAGTTCTATTTTGTTGTTGTTGTTATTTATACGGTCTTCTTCAAATGATTTCTACAATTATTATCTGCTCTCGATATTAATTAATTCCACGTAGATTTTTGTTTTCCAGATTTGATTTATTTCTATGATTTCCAAAGGGAATTATTCGCGAGTGTTATTTCTTTTTTTTTTTTTTTTTTTTTTTTGGTTTTTATCCATAAAATAAACAAGAAAATTTCGGTAGAAAATATACCGGTGAATTCCTTTTTTTTTTTTTTTTTTCATATTTTATCTATCGGTTAAATATGAAAAAAATTATTTGCTTCGATCAAATTATACAACCTTGAAACGTATTAACTAAGTTTTGATCTTTCGATCACTATGAATATTAGAAACGAAATTAGGAAAGTTTGACTGAAATGAAATATTGCCAATATACCATAGGTATATTAAACTTTTCTAATTTACACCTACTAGAATAATTTAACGAAATACACGGTTATTTATATATATATATATATATATATATATTTCTATCTATCTATCTATTTATTATTCATCTTTCTCTTAAAAGAAGAAGAAGAACGAACGAACTAACAAACGAATAATGGTGATAGACAAAGTGTTAGCAAATGTAGTCGTAGAATATCGAAAGTACGATTAAGCTCAATTCACTAGAGAGAAATACAAGGATAGATGAGAGAAACACACACTAGGGTGAGATTAGTACACGCGAAAGTCGAATAACGATGAAAACTAGGGAGAATGTGAATACGTTATCATTACTTTTTAATACCTCTTATTAAAAAACACAAAAAAAAACCAATAAACCTCAATTTGCATCTAACGTTTCTACTTTTTTTTTATTTATGTTTTTACTGAAAATAAAAAAAGATAAAAAAAATAATCGACCACTCGTGTACTAAGACGAGCAAATAAAAAATGTTGGTTTTATTAATAAAAAAAAATAAAAATCTAATTTAATCTAATAACTCAATTCTGTGCGGGTAATAAAAAATTCAATATAAATGAACGCCCTAACTTTTATATAGATAAATAATTATTTGATAATAATAATAATAATAATGATTGACGTAATTTCGATCAACGATTTTGTTACAAGCCCACGCAAGCTTTCCTTCTTTCACTCTGTTAAAAACGTTCGATAGGATACAGCTATAAAAAAAATTGATGTAGATCAAAGGTCAGGTTATTAAAAAAAAAAAAAAAAAAAGAGAAAAAGGGCCAAAGCAAGTATAGAAGAATATAGGTATCTCGTAACACTTGTAGTATTCGATATCAGGTATCCGTGCACGTTTTCTCGAGTGGAATTCCATCTTACGTTTCGAGAAAGTCAAACTTCTAAACTCCACACATTTCTATCTAAAAATCCCATAGGTCATGAAAAATGTGTTATTTGTCTACTAAACACAATTTCGAGTGGTCGATTTCATCGAAACTTGTTTATCAAACTCTCTTCTTCTTCTTCTTCTTCTTCTAACATATACTAAATGAAGTAAACTTTTATCATCACTCGTAACACTTGCATCTATCGTAAATATAATTACGCACTTACTGAACTGAAATGGGAAACATTAATGGGTGGTGGAAGAAGTTTCCTTCAATACCCCCCGCCCCCCAGCCCCCCCCCCCGATCACTTTTGACAAAATTTCCCTTTTATTGCGTTTGATTTAATTTTGTCCCTTTTCCTGGTATTTTTTATTTTATTATAAATAACAATAAAAAGGTTAATGGGGGAAGAACCACCACTAATGAAAACGATGGATAGAAATAAATTTTCATATAAAAAGATACACCACAAAATAAAATTATATAGTATGTAAAAAAATTATTTGAATAGTTTAACCTTTCCTTATAACATTCACACCTGTGGGTGGTGGTGGGATGTTTATTATATTTCACGGTAAAAATACGACAAAAAAAGAAATCACAAATGAATAAATATAATTTTGTTTGACCAACAACACACCCATATAAAAAAAAAGATAAGTCTATTAAAAAGAAATATTAATTTGGTAAAATTATAAAAATACAATTATTAACTGAAACAAATGAATTTGATTTGTGGTCAATCTAAAAATATTTTCTAAAAAAAAAACATATTTTCCGAATATATATTATACAATATGATAAATTTATTTTTATGATTGACCGTATTCCGGGACTGCGCGAACGCAAGTCCCGACTCCCAAAAATTGTGCGCTCGACATACCCACAAAAGGAGTATTCGCAAGGTTCAACCCAACCAAGGTGCAATGGTTGAGCCTCACCCAGGAGGAACCGCCTTCATGATCACGGTTATCCTCCACGCCAAGTAAGTTATATCTGATCATTAACGATCGATAGACTCTATCTATTGATGAATTACATTTTGCTAGTGAGAAAGGGTTTTATTACGTAACGGCATCTATCGATCAAATATTTTATTTAATTATATATTAATCATATGTTTTTGTTTTCAAATTTATTATCTCATAATATATATATATATATATCTTCTTTTCGTTTGTTTTTTTATCCCCCTACTCTTTTAATTATTTACGATCGAAGCGCGTTCGATTGTCATTTGCTCGATTTGATTTTAAAATTTGCAAGTTCAACTTTAAATAGTTTATAAAATCATTGACAAAAATAAAAAAAAAATTTGTTATATGAATTCGAATAAAAAAATAATATGATATTTTTTCTTGATTATATCTACGTTCGATTCAATGTTAGAATTTCAAATCGTAAGATCGAAAATTGGATTAATTTAAAAAAATATTAAAGGATAGTACAATATATTTTTCAATTCTGTTATATATATATATGTTGAAATACTTTCATTATGAAATCTCAACTTTAAAATTATAAGAAGATAAATCTATATTTTCTACACCAGATGTTAGAGAAAGGACACATGTTATATACTTCGTATCTAAATACTTAATAGCACGAGGTCGTTCTTATCTTTGTACGTTCTTACGCTTAATAGGCTAGAATATAAAAAAAATAAAAAGGAAAAAAATATAAAAAAAATAATCTATTTAAATCTTCGTGTGTGATCACAATCAAGGGACAAAGTTTTCATTTCATTAATAAAATAAACGTGCTTATTTAATAATAATAATAATAATAATAATAATAAATGTGTAAAATAATGTGCCAATATAAGTCCCGAATGAATTAATAATATTTCAATCGAATGAATAAATAAATTAATCACTTCCTATAATACACCCAATAGATAAAAAAAAGGGATCAGAAAAAAAAAAAAGAAAAAGAACAAAAAAACCAAGGAAAGGAAGGAAGGAAAACGTGTTCTATGTTGTGTAAAAATTGATGAACCAAGGGTAAACTTTTTTTTGTTGTAAAATATATCTTCAAGGACTTATTTACGTTGGTTACCTCTCATCTTCTCATCGATTGAATGGACCAATCCTAACGTAGATTAGATCAGCGTTCATCCGCAATCCAGAACAAAACCTTGGGATTTATTTTTATCGAGTATTAATTATTTTTCACTCGTTGATTTTATTCGATTGAAAAGGGCGTGTTATTACTGCTCGACGTTGATAAATTTAAAAAAAAAAATAAAAACCCCATAGCCATACACCACGATTTTTTTTAAAACGTAAGTAAAGATCTATTAAAGATCTCTGAAGACATACATAAAAAAAGAAAAGAAAAAAAAAGAAAAAGAGAAATGAAAAAACACAATAAGAATCCAAGAGATTCTTGATTAAAGGTAAAATTAAATTTTATGTGGAAGAACTGCTTTAACGTCATACGGTATTAAGTTTTCTTGCTGACAACGAGAAGGTATGGTTTCTTTCTTCGAATAAAAATAAAAAAGAAAAAAAAAGAGAACAATTTTATAAACGCGTTCGTGGTTGATGATTAACACTGACCTGTATATACTGACACGTGCATTTGAAAAAATTGACGAAATTATTTTGACAAAAGATAATATACAAGTAGTAACCGATATATATATATATATATATAGTTTAACTTATATGAATATATTTATAATTTTTGCGTATATATTATATAATTTGAATGTTTTAACAATTTATCTACTAGTCACGCGCGCACTAAAAAAAAATAGAAAGGCAACATTGTTCGAATTCATTGTTGAAATCATTCGATGTAAAATCCGTCGTGGTTAATTTCGATTTAGCAAATATTAAAATATTACCAAAAAGGCAAAGGTCAGTTAAGTGCACGTTGTCATTTCCTGTGAAACGAGTTGGTAAGACCATCGACAAACGATTGGATTCGATAATATAACCAAGAAATATTAAATTCAACAAAAGTTTAACCACACGCGAAGTATATTACTATTAATTATAATTGAAAAAAAAAATATCTAACCGAGAAAAATATGTTGACTTTTTCAATGTTCATGAAAAAAAAAAGGTCGAATATACGAATAATTACGATAAATCCTTGTATAATGGAAAAATAATTTCTAACGGGCGAGATATGAATTAGAAAAGGCAAAAAAAGGAAATATAAATTGAAACAAACGTCGATAATATTTATTAACATTTTAAAGAAAAAAAAAAAAAAAAAAGAAAAGAAACTTATTCGAAAGTATTCATATATCCTTTCGAGTTATTTTTTTTTCAAATCGAATAACGGATTATCTAAAAAGCATCGAAAATTCGCGTAATGTCGTATCTAATGCCAAAGAGGTCAGTAGTGTGGTTTTATACAAAATTTAAGATGTCTCGTTGAAACCATTTACTCGATAACAAAAAAAAAACTAAACGAAACGTATAATCCATACCCTTTTATTCCTACTTCTGATGCAATATTTCAAGTTGTGAATGCGTGCCAATAAATTACGTGGTCACATTTCCTATCTCTTTTGTTGTTTGATAAATAAAAAGAAGAAGAAGAAGAAGAAGAGAAGGAAGAAAATAACAAAAATAAAAATCTCAGTGAAAGTTTCACAAACGTATAATGGTATCTACGTTTTATAATAGTAAACGTGATAGATGTTTTGCTTTAATGTATATATTCGAATACTATACCTAAAGAGTTAAACAAATGTATATTTGCATACTACGTGTATGTGTAAACTTTAATAAATATCTAACTTCATTCGGAGAATTTTAATCTGTAAAATTAAATATTATGCAATTTTGTAAAAATATTAAATATATTAGATTGATCGGAAGAGGTTCATGTAGATTCTAAAACATCGTTCTAAAATTGTACACTTTTATTTATTTATTTATTTATTTATTCGATAAACACAAGGTATCATAATAAAAAATCATCAACGAACACATTCCGATTATATCTAATAATTGATTAAAAATTATATAACTGATTAAAACGACAACAAAAAATTGGTTAATTTTTACAAGAGTGATATTCATTTTTTTGAACGACTGTTAGTTTCTCGTTTCATTATCTGAAATAACATAAATTAAAATGACCGCAATCTCTCTAACGTAATTAAATATCACCAACGTCTCAAACAAGAGAAACCGGTCATTAATAATTATAGTATTTTTCTCGTAAAACCCCCCCCCCTCTATAATAAAGCATTAACAACGTGCCTATGTTTTAATATAACATTGTTTCTTAACTTCTTTTTTTTTTTTTTCTCTTATTATTATTATTCTTATTTTCAATCATAGAATAATCTAATAAAAATGTGAACACCCCGTGTATACGGGGGATCTATTTATATAAAAAAAAAAAAAGAGAGAAAAAATGATAAAAAAATAAGGAAAAAAAAAAAAAAATAATAAAAAGAAGAAAGGAAGAAAGAAAGATAGAGATAGTCACGTCATTTATTTACGTAGCTCGATTTTCCGTCACGCTCTTACGATTACGCGGCAATGCGAGAACGCGTTTCGTAACGTAAACACGTATATACAATGCTAAAGTTGTATAAAAAAAAAAATACCAACGTAGCAGAAGGAGCCCCGTTATTTCATAGAATACGAGAAGCAAAGGATAGAAGACTTGCCAAAGGTGGTATTGGTGGTTTATGGTGTTTGGCAATGGTAGTTGATAACGATAGTGGTAGTGGTAATGGTACTTGTGGTTGTTGTAGTAGTGGTGTACTGTTATTGGCGGTAGCGGTTTGTGTGTATACTTCTTCTTTTCTATATATTTTTTTTTTTCCTTGCCAAAGCGGAAGGAGAAGCCCGATACAAAATTTACAAACCCATCTAACTTTCTCACGTGCTTCGAAAAACGTCTACCGAATTTCCTGTCTCCCTATCGGACTCCTATAAAAACTTCTTCATCAAACGTGATATCGTTTTAAACAACTAACTAAACGTTCTATGTATTTTAAACATTGGCCCGATAAGCTCATCTGGCTTTTTTTTCTTTCTTTTCTATGCAAATAAACAAACGTTAAAAAATTGCACGGTCATCATACAATTTATCGAATCGCACGGGAAAAAAAGTTTGGACCGATTTATAAACAGTTTTTTTGTAATATTATTATATATGATTTTTCTTGGTTTTATTAATTAATGGTGTTGCATTGTATTATAGTTGGATTAGTGAAAGTAATTGAAGTTTTAAGGTTTTAACGTTTTATTTTCGTTGATTTTTCATTTAATTGTATGTTATGAATTAATGCAAAGAAATGGGAGGATGTAATAAATGTTTTTAAAGAGAACACAGATCCCTCAAACTCGTATAAAAGGAAGAGTAATAAAGATAATTCATTAATTTCTTTAATTTTTAATCAGTTCATTCAATTAATATATGTATTTTAATTATTATATAAGTTTCAAAGGGAATTAAAGACAGTTAATAAATTTGATGAACAATTTATTTTGACCTTGTACAATAAATTGTTCATCAAATTTATTAACTGTCTTTAATTCCCTTTGAAACTTATATATTAATATATTGTTTGGACAAGAATATTGATAATTAAATTTTAATTATTGTTTATATATTATTTTTAGAAGAATAATTATTCAACATATTTCAAATTTCTGGTCTCAATCCAATATATAAAATAATATTCTATATTATTTATGATTTTTATATTATAATAAATGCAAGATAAGTAAAAATATACACATATATTTATATATACAAACAAAATTTGTTCCAATTTATCTATCTTCTTTATAAACGATGAAAACATTTTTTTCTCCATTACTTGATTTTATCGTACACGATTATTTTCACTCTGAGATGATAAATTTGAAATGCGAACGATTGGCATTAATCAAAAAACTAGCAGGTAATTCGTACATTTGCGATTCAACGTAAAAAAAAACATCTCGTGAAATAAAACGAAAAAGGACAATTTAAAAATATCAAAATAAGAATAAAATAATATTACATCCGGTTTTGGGGGGAACGAATGAAATATGTGCTGGAATAAAATATATCCGGAATAATTAAATAGTTAGTCGTTTAGTTGTGAACACAACGACCAAAAAACAGATATTTTCCTAAATGATTATCCATTAAAAACGAATAATTATTATCCTGACAATCGTTCCAACTAAATATGCTCTTTTTTTGTTAGTTTAGATGGATGTTTGTCTCGCTTTATTATATACATATGTGTGTGTGTGTTTTTGTATACACAAGAGACGAGCTCACGTTTCCCTATTTAAAATACACGTCGTAAGATAAAATATGACGTGTCACGTGATGTGAATAATAAATGATACCAAGTTTCAAATATTTTAGATCGTCGATTAAACAAGTTGATAGAGAAAAATTATAAATATTTATTATCATTCTCAATTTTATATTTTGATTTGAATTTGACAGTCTCTTATGGTAATCCATAACACCAATCTTCCATCGTTATAATCATCGATACCGATATTTGTAATAACTCGTATAAGTATGCATACACGTTTCAAAAATAATATTGCATTATCTTCACAATTTATTTATTAAATATTTCTTTTCGTTTAATCTATACCATAAAGATTCTGGTTTTCTTTTTTTTGTATTTTCCTGCGAATAAACATAAATTGAAATACAGTATTGAATATTATTTATTGATTATTTATAGCGATACACGTAATAGTAAATGAAGCATTGAATGTGTTCGAACAACAAAAAAAACCTAATGAACGTTTAAAAAGATAAGCAAAAAGTGACCTCGGGAATTCATTTAATTCCGCAACAGTCTGCATTGCAGTTCCCTACGAAATAACTATGCCTTACAACAAAGTAATATATATGAAGTAGTAGTACTACAGTATAATGTCATAATAAATGTCATACGTGAACACAGAAGGTACTACGTCAAAACGATAGCCTCTTTGAAATAATCTATCTTAAGATACACGCACGAATGCATTAATTATTGTATCGTTCGATAAACATCAGGGAAAATGTTTCGTTAGAAATAATTTTGTTATCTTGACAATTTATTATCGAAATATTCCTGTTACTCGATAATACAAACAAACAAAATATTCATACTTTTTAACGTATTATAATATATCTTATGATCTTATTTTTAATCTATTTATTAAAATATAATAATAAGATTTTAATATTAAAGAGATAAGACATATTCAAAACTTCAATTCGCTTTTATAAATGAAATAAGAAGAAGAAGAATCGTATTACGCTTATCTTCTATAGTTATTTTTCGTTATCTTTTAAAAAGGAATCTGCAAGTTCAGCGACACGATTGTTGAATCTGCTAAGTGTAATTGTATATCATGGTTTAAAAAAAAACATTAATCACAACAAATGTGATACTTATTTTTTCTTTACCATGGCTCACAATGAAGTACTTATATAGAACATAAATATCACGAATATTTATATTTATTAATTTAATAGAAAATATATATATGATATTCTATAAAAATGTGTTTTAATTAAGATTAAAAATAATATATTTATGATTAAATTATGAGAAAATAAAAAGAAAAAAATGATCGACAACTCGAGGATATTATTATTGTATCTATAAATAAATATATTGAACTACTGATATGCCATCACACACGAAACGATACAGATTACAAGAAATAGGGAGTGTCGAGACGAACGTAAACATAAGATACGGAGGAAGGGCTCCAACGAACCGTCCAACAATTTTACGCAGTTAAATCTTGGTACGTTGCACCGTATCATTATCATCATCATCATCATCATCATATCCAACTAACGTGTTCTATTTCCTACGAAAATGTTCTATCAAATATTTTACACAGATTGATCCAAAAAAAAGACCCCTTCTTACCCTTCGAGAACCCAAAAAAAAGAAAAACCAAAAAGATATTTGACGTAGAATGAAAATTTAGAAAAAAAAATAATATAATTGACGCCAATCGAAAGAAAGGAGAATGAGAAAGAGGGGGAAAGCAAAATACTAATTTTCAAAGAAATATTTTTTGTCGAGAAGATTGTAACGGGACGGAGAGGGGGGTTAGTTTAAGGGAAAGAGACATTTTACAAATAAATTGGAACAAACAATGTGTTATTCTTTGAAAAGAATAAACTCGTAAATTGGAAGTTATATTTCCTTGGCACCTAAACGTATCTACTCATCCCTCAGTTTCGAAAACATATCCTCTAGGTTTGAAGTATCGACTGACACAATGGACCGATTGTTCGACGAGTAACAAGCGTTTTGCTTCGTTATGGTATACAATTGAAACGGGCAGCCACGTGTCGTGTAGTAGGTACGTGCGCTTTTCACTCTGACTGAGTTAACCATGCAATTTGTGTGAAAATACTACGATGTAACACGGCCGATTCGAATTGTTATCAATAGTAACAACGGTTTTAATAACGATCGTACTTTTGTATTTAATTTTTTCTTAAATATGTAATTAAATCGTATAATTAAACGTTATCACAGTAAATAAAATAATTTCTTTTGTAATATTTCATCGAATAATAAATCTAATACGAATTCACACATTGAATGTAAATCTGACAGCAAATAAGAACAAACTTATATACTAAAATATAAATACACGAAATATATCGATTAATCTCAAAACGATGATTACAAAAATAATAATAATAAACTCGAACATATGTGTGTTATATATGTGATATTCTAATAACGCCAAATCGATTAACTTCATATAACAAGAAATAAGAATAGTTCATTTTTGATATAAATAACGTTGCACTATTGGAAATGAAAGAAAGAAAGAAAGGAAAGAAGAATAAAAAAAGAAATAACATTGTTGCAAATAAATAATCTCGTAATTCTCATTTAATATTGTATCATATTGAAAAGAGGAAATGATTCATAGTATATAAACGTATACCAATATAATATACTTACATAGATTATTAAACATAAACGAAAAAGGCATTGAGAAGAGAGGTCTAATGAAACTTTCCAATAGAAGAACGAACGTTCACGCTTATGGTTGACGCCCTTCTTTCTTCCTACCATCTTTTTTAAGAACAGTTTCTCTTTCGTAATGCCATTGCTAATACGTACCCTTCCTTTTTCTAATACAACGACCACACATAAATTAAATGAATAGTATATACGCCTTTCATTTGAAAGCGTAGGTTGGGTTGTTGTAGTAAAACATGAATCTCGAACATTAAAGTTTATTTAAAAATCATTCGAAATAAAAAATATCCTTGTATTAGACTCGACATCGAAGATATATATATATATATATACTAAAACATTTTATCGTAAATTCTTATCGTTTAATATAATATAACGTCATACTGATAACTTCTCTTCAATTTCTTCAAACGACAATTCTATTATCAAAAAGACAATAACAACAATTATATTATTTTATATAATCAATAAGAAAAATTATTATTATAAATGTAAAATAGATAGAAAGTTAACCAAAAAAAAAACAAAAAATAGGTTCGTTGCAACAAGACCAATTGCTAATGTTATTAAATTTTTTCAACTCTGGAAATAATTATATTATTAATTATATTAATATATTATATATTTATATAAATATAATTATAGTTTGTGTGTTTTATACTGTGTTAATGATGATCGATAGTAACACATTTGATTTAACAAATCTTACATTGTGAATTTTTTACAAAGACACGATTTATATTAACAAAAACTTGACATTTTTTTATTACAAAAAAAAAGAAAACAAGGAAACAAATTTTCCTCTGCGTGTATGTGTATAATTTTGTGTTTATGTAGACAAGTAATATATTTATATATGTGCATATATATATATATATATACTTAGGAAGGAAACGAACGCAAGAACTCGATTGAAACGACGGTAGATCGAAGCACCGTTTTATTTCGCAAACAATAATGTAGATATATACTTATTATACTTGTATTCGCCAACGCTATCTGCAAAATTATATTCAAGTAGTCGATAAGAATAGTAATGTTAATCACTACTGTACTGTAATTCTAACGACTATAACAAATAAGTAATATTCGAAAAAGAAAAAATATATATATATATATATATATATATTGTTTACCATGTAAAAAATATACAAAAAAGAAATGCAAAATAATTAAATCATTGAGAAAATCAAATCTTTCTATCATTCGTCTTGTACATTTGATATAGTTTTATTTCTTAATAATAATTCAATGTTTATATTTAACGTTTTATATAAATAGTAATTACAATTGAAAGATTTGAATAAAATAAGATTGAATTTTCATTCGCGATGAGTATTGTCATTGAGAAAAAAACAGAAAAAAAATAAAACATATTTTTACACCATGATAAATAATATTTCATTGAAAAATAAATATTGAATAAATCATTAGGTACGTTTTTTCTGAACCAAGCACACCGAAATCACAAAAATTTTCAGTTAACGTCATTAAAACTAACTACCCCCAACTGACACATTAATATTAACAATTAATCTTGCTTAATATTATAAAATAGTTAAACGAGGGAGAAAAAATAAAGATAATAGAAATGAGATATTTGATTTAGGATGATTTCGAAAGTAAAAAGTTCGACTTGTAGTCACTTCGATCGAGTATAGGACCGCATTGGCGTGCAAAGTGGTGCGAGTTGGTGCGACCTGACCTAGCTCTCCACCAGGTACGTCTATGTATTATTACCCTGAAGGCTTGTTCACCTTCCGTCACGATTTTCTCTACCTTCTTGTAGGTTCTCCTTTAGATTTGTTGATTTCCTGTGCTCACTAACACACTGGCGAACCTGTTGGTCGAGCTATATATACATCTTTGAGATCGATAATGTTCGAAGAAGAACAAAAACCAGCGAAATACAGAGAGAGAGAAAGAGAGAGAGAGAGAAGAGATGGCAAGGGGGAAAAAGGGGGGAGGGACCAGGAATGATAGCCCATTTTACCACGACATACGCGTGGGTTGAATTCTGACGTCACGAGAAAACACCCCTCTCTCTTTCTCTCTCTTTGAAAGGATCAAGGTCAGCTAGGTGCCACTGAAAACTCGATTGGAAGAAGAACAAAAAAATAATAAAAATAATGGGACAACGTCTGAGTGGTCTCTCGCGAGATTATTTCTAAATAATAATCATAATAAGAATAAGAATCGAATTGTTGTTTTTGTAACTACTTTTGCGAAAGAGAGAGAGAGAGAGAGAGAAAAAAGATCATATTTATGTAAGTGCATGCGTGTATCGATTGATAATGTATTAATATAAAAATTAAATTGAATGTGAAAAATGTCTCGTCGAATGACTTATTTCGATAATTATTAGAATAAAATGAATATATAATAAGCATGAGAATAGAAGGAATAATAAAAAGTGGTTCCATGTTTGATCGCACCTTGCTCGGATACCAAGGTCGACCAGAATAGTTCTCGACACGAAGAAGGAGGACAGGTATCCCATTCTTCGGAGAAATGCATGCACACACGTACGGTGAACACGATAGATTCTAGAAAACGTATAGTGTTATGTATTAATGTATAACACTTTTATTAGCCATTTTCTTAGATATGAATGGCAGAACCCACACACAGAGTGGTAAACTGAGGTGAACGTTTACGTTCGTGGGTGAAAGGAACGATACGCGATACAAGAATTGCTGCTGCGCTTGCTCGACCATTAAATCCACGATACTTGGGACTTTATTTTGTTCATTATAAAAATATAAAAAGAAGAAGGAAAATACTAAGAAGTAGACTTGGAAGCGTAATAACGAAGGTACACCTTCTCGATATGAAATCATTCGATTTTTACTTTAAACTTTCGTGACCCACATTTTCTTTGACGTTCTACTAATCGATGTTGTACTATTCGGATATCAAATCATACAAAATATTATACGATTATTCGTATTTCACAATAATAAAATATATTATATTAATATTATATAATTATTTAATTGAAAAATATATTTAATAAATCATTAGAGGTTTGAATGATTTTTCGGATACAGGCAACATTTTACGTTAAACCGGAATCACAAGAATTGGGTTAACGTCATTAGAATTATCCCCATTGATATTAATAATTAGTTTTTACTTAATTATAAAATTGTAAAACGAGAAAGAATTACACGGTGTTTCGATAAAATATTATATTAATATTATATATTATAAATATCAAAATTTGTTTGATGAATCATTAAAAAATGCATGCTTTCTTTTTTTAATTCTTTCCTAATTATTGACTGTAAATTGCTGATATCGATTGAACTCTGATATTATCATCGAATCGATTAACACTTTACGTAACACCGAATAGAAATACTTTCCAGGTGAAAAAAAAATAACAATGGAAATATTTCTAAAGGATTTCAATCAAAACTCGTGAAGATAAAATAAATAAGAAGCGTGACCATAAAACAAACGACGAGGTACTTTGGCCCCTCGCACCTAAAAACCATGACAAAGAAGAAAAAGAAAAAGAAAAAGCACGCGACATCCGGTTACTACACAACTTCTTCCTCTTATGTTATTTTTTATACGCTTTCGTGTGTGTAGTAACATTACATATTTCTATTTAATTCACGTTACGATTTAGAAATCAAACAAATATCGAATATCATTCGCGAAAACCTTATGCTGTCGATGAAATCAATCCAATCAAAATCTGTCGAGTGTGTGTGTGTCGCGACGCGAAATTATATTTTTCAAATTTTAAAATAAATAAATAAATAAAAAAAGAAAATTAATCAAAGGTGTATAGCAGATATATATATATCCGTCGATCTCTGCGATAAAAAGATTACGAGTGACCTAATATTATATTTAATCGAGAAATACGATTCTTAACTTATAAAAAAACAAAACAAACAAACAAATAAAAAATAAAAAGAGTATAATAAAGAAGTAAGTGTTGCAACACGTTACACAAATTATTATCGTATACATTCGATAAAGTATATAATACTTTAACTTTGTCCTTTGAATACGAAAAGAAGTCTTGAAATATAAACTAGATCGATGAGATATATTTAACTAAATCGATTACTATCATTCAACCTTATCTTTTATCATTGTAACATTCAACGCGAGATGAAGATTAATTATTTTTTTAAGGAGATCTTATCTCTCCCTCTCTCTCTCTCTCTCTCTCTCTCTGTAAAAATTGAAGCCAGAGTGAAGACAAAAAAATTAAATAAAAAAGGAAGGAAGAAAAATAGATTGATGATCGATCGATCAAACGATTGATCAAGCAAACACGAATTTATGTCCTTCCGTAAGAGAAAGCAGGATTAAAGAAGATCCTTGAAAGGAGAAGAAGATCGTAACGGAGTCAAAGGAATTCGTAAAGACACGAAGAGGGCCGATACCTGTCGGCAGTGGAGGGCGCGTTCACACCGGAATCGATAACCGCGAGAGAGAGAGAGAGAGAGAGAGAGAGAGAGGGAGAGAGAGAGGACACCTCGCAAGTGGGTGGTGAGGATGTTACAATGAGGGTGGTGCTGCTACTGCTACCGGTTAAGCGAATTTTCCAAAACGATAGAAGAGGTCATACCCCAAACAAAATAAAAAAAAGAACAATCAGATACGCGTTTTCTTAAAATATTGTTCCCCCCTTATGACGATCTCATCAAAGATATGATATAATAATAATAAAAATGAAAAGAAAAAAATTAATAAAAAGCAAGTATCGCAACGCAACGCAACGCAACGCAACGAGATAACAAAATCGTCTAAACATTGAGACTCACCTGTGAAAAGATTAACTCGCGCGTTAGAACCTCGTGGTGTTGTCGTGGTAGATCCGATAAATCGGTGTGCACTCGTAGAAGAAATAAATCAAACGCGAGAACAGGTAAGAGAGAGAAAGAGAGAAAGAAAGAGAGAGAGAATTGGGGACGTGGATTAAAAAAATCAATTAAAATTTAATAGAAGCAAATAGTAGGAATAATAATCTTGTAAAATAGATATCGGTATAAGATACTACAAGAATCTAGAAAATCTTGTATAAAAAAGGGAAATATATAAAAAGGAAAAATGAATTATCAATTGAAAACACAAATTGATAGATGAAAAGAATCAATGGGGACGGACAGTGGGCGAGCGGGCGGGCGGGCGGGCGGGCGGGTGGACGGATAAGTAGGAGAAGAAACAAATAAAAAGATATAGATAGAAAAAGAAAATTAGAAAATAGACAAAATTGTAACGTTAACACACGTAGTGTAAAACACAAGACACGCGCGATATTTTATCGTAGCGGCGGCGACGGCGACGGCGGCGGCGGCGGCATTTTTCACTGATGAGAAGAAGAACGTGAGAGTTAAGATAGAAAATGTGGGGAACAAAAAAAGAAAAAAAAAAACAGAGAAAGAGAAAGAGAGTGAGAACGACGACGACGACGACGAGGATAACGACGACGACGAGGACGACGAAGCCGCGTAAAGTCCTCCACCTCTTTCTCTTCCTCCTTCTCCTCTTCCTCACCACCTCTTCCTACAACTCCTCTTTCACGGTGTTGTTCTCTCTCGTCAAACAAAAAGAGAGAGAGAGAGAGAGAGAGAGAGACAGAGAGAGAAAAAGAGAAAGAAAGAAAATAAGTAATATACTACCGGTTCGTTCTCGTAAGGATTCCTGAATCAACTCACGAAGAGAGACAACTCTCGCGATCTCTCGCGGTTGCTATCGGTCTCGGACACCACGGCCCGAGTGCGCTGATCCAAGGTTTCCCATAAGCGCAAGCGCACACTGCGCACTATGCCGCGCACGCGTCACCAACCAGGCCGCGTTATTTTTCTCTGTACTGACTGGCTAGCTAGCTAGCTGGCTAGCTGGCTGGCTGGCTGGTTGGTTTGTTTTCTTATCAGCCGTGCCGACGACGACGACGACGACGCTGATGACAATGACGATGATGACGATGACGACGCCGACGTCGTCTAACTCTCTTTCTTTCTCTTACTCTGTCTCTTTCTTTTTCTATCTTTCTCTTTTTCTGGCACAAACCAAACCGCACGCGTGCGGTAGAAACTAAACATGTACTCCTCTGCCAATACGCTTGCGCAAATCCTTCTCCCTCCCACCCTCTTTCGCATACTCATTTTTTATTTTATCCATTCGTCTATAATTAAAACATTTTTGCGAGAGTATACAACAAACTATTGTGTGTGTTGTTTGGTTTTTTTTTTTGTAATTAATAATATTACAATTTTGTAATACGAAATTATCATGTTGTTTTTCCTTTTTTCTGTGTTAGATCATCTGTCAATCGTAATTATTAAATTGGAAATTTGGATTTTTGGGTAATAGGAACACGATAGTTTTAAAACGTCGCGACCAGTGTATGGGAGAAGTATATTAGAATATTTTATTATATATATATTTGAAATGATTTAAAATGAGATTATATATTTTTAGATTATTTTCTAATGATTAATTAATGCATGAATATGGGTTTTGAAACACCAACACATTATGACAATAAATTTGAAATATTAAAGAAAGCACAAGACGCGGAATCGTTTTCTTTTTTTGAAGTCTTTTCAATTAAAACAAAAAAACGTTGGATTATTTTTATTATTAAATTTGTAACTATCGTAGACTAAAAATTAATTATCAGCACAAGATACTTTTGTATACTCGTGCCAGATCTAAATTGTCATGTACAAAACAGTGCCATGCAATATTTTTATCTTTCTTTACTACACACCCCCTCTCTCTCTCATCACACACACACACACACATTCTCTCTCTCTCTTTCTTTACTATTATTTCTCTCTCTTTGATATATCAAACGAGACCTTGCAAAGATCGTCGAGTGCCACGAACCATTTCTATAGCTCATGACTCTGGTTCACGATCTTTTAGTTGACCCATTAACTTCTAAACTGCCCTGAGACATTGCACTTTCTCATCAACCACCATCCCCACCTATCTTTACACATACGTAACTATTTTTACGTATACATGGCTATGTATGTCTATCTATATCTATTTGCGCGCATATATATATGCGTGTATGTGTGTGTGTGCGTACGATCCAACAAAGTTAAAAAAAAAAATCCTAACTTATCACCGTTGTTCGATGAGAGAATATATTTGATAATATATATATATATACACGTGTACGAAAAACTAAAAGTATCGCATTGGATCGATTGTGCTACCATTTACTACGATATGCGACCTACGCGATTGTCAATGTTACGTAATATAGCTTCAACACTTGAGAACTTTTTGGATTTTCTAACGATTAACATATGTGAACACGTACACACACGTCTCTTCTATGATAATCAGTTTTCGATTGGATATAAATGTAAAAAAAATATCGTCGAAATTTTATCATCTTCTTGATAAGTTAATATATAACTGTAAACAAAAAATAAAATACAAATATATGATTATTATTGATAGAATATTAATAACAGATTCGCATTATAGTGCTCACCTATTTAAACAGGATCAGGAATTGGAATCTTTTGTGTTCGATCGTTCAACATATCGTCGAGAAGTACGTTGATTTCCTTAGATGGAATATATTGGAAATTATTATTATTATTATTATTATTATTAAGATTATTACTAAGTTTACTCTTAGGGAAGTTGTTTTTTGGACGGGTTTAATTAAGATGAACACTATATTTATCCGTTGAACGTTTCGTCTCTATTTGAGACTTCCTCAGCAACTTGATAGTTATGTTCATAAGTCAATATAACATCATTTTTATTACAGTCATAAGTTTTCACTATCTTATAAATAGAGTCAATTTTTAAAAAAACGTTATTCTACTATAACTTTTCGAACACTACTGGACTCAAATAGAGACGAAACGTTCAACGGATAAATATAGTGTTCATCTTAATTAAACCCGTCCAAAAAACAACTTCCCTAAGAGTAAACTTAGTAATAATATTAATAAAATTTGGATAAGAAAAAAAAAAATCTTGATTATATTAACATTATTATTAAGGATTGCATACTTGTAGATAATTTGTAGATACTTCGAAGATTATTGAAAAGTTTTTTGTCTTTTTTTTTTTTTTCAAGAAATCGTAAGTATACTTGTTACGAAAGTATTTCTTACGTTACATGATTTTACAGTTGACACTTTATTTGAAAATAATTATCCTAAGCGATATATCGTAAAAAGTGTACTACCTCTTCCCTTTGAACTTTGAGTTTGTCGATAATGGGCTCGTTAAAGTTAGGATCGTTACTTGGGTCTTCTAAAGTGGATTCTTCGTTTCTCGTTATTTGCGGTACACGAACTACGAAAGTCTGTTTAATGGTGTCGAAAATCATGGATGGTTTCGAATAAGGTAATTGCAAATCGATCGACGAAAACGAATCTGCTCCGGGTGATATGATCAATGGTTTGTCGTAACTCGTAAATTTTCCTTCTCTGCGTTTTACAAAGAATCACAAAAACTAATATTTACAATGATAAATCAATGAAATAAAATTAAAATAAAATGAACAACTCACGATAGAACAGCACCAAATCCTATATGGGATAAAAGATCTTTCGTTTTTCGTAAAAGTATTTTATCTTTAGAGGAATAATAATAAAGTCCTGCACCTAAACTGTGTGCAATTGCTCTTAAAGTTCTTCCCATTATTTCTTTTTTATCCGAATCGAAATCCTTTCATACGTCAAAAATTAATCAACGAAATATAAATGACAACAATACGAGAACTATAAGGTAAGAATAAAAATACCTGAAATTCGTCGTATTTTCCACCAATGATAAACGTTTTCAGGGGTAAAAGATCGATCATTTTTTCAACGTTTTTTCTCTCATTTGTTTTAATCTCGATCATATCGTTAATGAATTTAGAATTGTAAGAAATTTTCAAAGCGCTTCGTACCGCAGATAAAATTTCTTCGAACGTGATCCATAATATTTCCGGTTTCGATAAATCCAGCATCATCAAGAGCGTCGTGTGATGGGGTGAATGGGTTAAGCCTGATCCACTCATAGCAGTGGATATTAAAGAAGAAGCTACGTAACCGATTTCCCATACGTGGACTATGTTTTTTACCTGAATCATGTTTTTTTTTTATTCTTTATCTTTCACATTCCTAACAAAACATAATTTCACGATATAAATGATATTACTTACTAAACTTTTGCCAGCTTTTCGTCCGAACGAATATTCCATGGCGATAGTTGGCTTCGGTTTTTCATCTTTTTCGAGAAATCGATTAATCATCGTTGTTTTCCCCTTAACAAAATCATATATTTATTATAATAATATATTTTTCCATATTACGTCGTACATTCGTTGAAATTTTCATTCCTATACCTACAACATTTTTACTACCAACGATGATAATTGATCTCTCGCGTGTCTCTTTAGGATCTGTTTTACGATTTTCTTCTTCCTCCATTGATACGCGTAACGCTGATTCCCTATCATTCTCTTCCATTAATAAAACTCGTTTAAATGTCTAAGGAAAATAAAACACCTTGAAAATGATAAATACTCAGGTGTGCTCGTTTCTCTAGTAGGCTTGGTTAAACTTCTGTTTTCTTAATTGTATCCATGACGACAGAGTGGAAAGCTAGCTCTAGTTATATGTCGCATATAGTTTTCATTTATATATATATATATACACACATAGATATGCACACGTATATTTTAACCGAAAAAAATGTATATTATAAAGATTAACACAATTATTTTCTAATTGTAATTGAATCTGATCAAATGAATTTTTTATTTGATTAAAATTAATATTAATATTAAATGTGAAAAGTAAAATTAGCACTTTGAATTATCCTAAAGAATTGGTTAGCCTTATTAAAATAAATAAGATTTAATTACAATAGGTTTTATACTCTATTCATTTTTTTTTTCCTTTCTTTTTATATATAGCCTTCGCAATACATTATATATAAGATGTTATAAGGTACATTTTATTATATGTAAATATTCGACTCCTTTTTCTAAACAAACAACTGATTCGTAAGTGCTATGGTCTAATAATGTAGTTCATCAGTCTTGGTGAAGAAATCCATAAAGGATACTTTTTTTAAATAGCAACCACCTTTGATTACATTCTATTTCTTGTTTTTCTTATTTTTCATCTCATTCATTATAATCATTAATTGATTTAAGAAAAATTTCATCAGCAGCTAAAAGATAAATTTTGTACATATTCATTTCGTGTAAAATAAAAAATACAATCAACTGTTTTTCTCACTTATTTCTCTTTGACCCATTATTAAATTTTTTTTATATACAACATATTATATTATACGAAGGAAATAATGGAATGTATGAATCGCAAGTAGCGATCAGCACCTATTTTCAATGTAGCATTTATGATAAGAACGATTGATTTTCGCTGATATATGTTTTAAATGAAAGGATCCATTTTCTCAAATATTAATTACTGTGGTAAATATTTGAAATGATTTTCGTGTCACGAGAGTCATCGCAATGAAAATTTAATACGAATGAAATTGGAAAACCTCTCTATAAAGATTAATTTTCGTATACGTTTTATATTTTTCAATTCGCAATATTGATCCATAAATGAAGCATAGAAAATGTGCGAATAATTTGGAGAATAAAATATCCCTGATTAAAATTAAAATTTTCTTTGACATTTTGTACAATGCAATTTAATTGATAACAATTTCACACGAATATTACGTTTCAGAGATTTATGTGAGAGATTTATATAAGATTTATTAAATATTATTTTTTCTTTTTCGAATCGAATAAAACATATAATACTTTAAATGGTAAGCAATAAGTACCGTAGAAAAATCAATTGGATAATATATTTATAATTAATACGGATTAATATGATAAATGAACATCTCTCAGAAGCATCATGACACAACATTTCTAAATTCGTTTAATAGTTTCTTTCATAAATACTTTTCTTTTTTAAGAAATATTTGTTTGAAAACAATATACATCTTGTCCATCAAGTACACCGACAGTATATGCATATTTTACAATTTTAGTGCCTAACTCTTGGTCCATCTATAGCATAATTAATTCAATCATTCATCGATTAATTTGTCTAATATTTTGATTACAATCAAATAAATTGTAACATTATGTCACATAGAAATGAACATAACGTAAGAAATATTAATTTTAATGAAATTTAAATAAATGCTGCTTTTTTTAATTGAAATGTTTAATCATGGTTAACATGTTCTTTTCTTTCATTTCACTTTCCAAATATTGCACACAAACTCTAAGCAAAAAAAAAATAAAATAAGAACAATAACAGGCAAGACACCATGCATTTGCATTTTCATTTTTATATTAAACACACGAAGATTTAGATAAATAATCAGACTGATAATATCAACGCGTTGATTGTACCTTGAAGTTAAATTACTATCTAAGGACAGTATTCTTTTTTATTTTTTTTTTTTCTTCTTTAATAATTATCATAAATATTTTATTACTCGATTAAAAAAATTGTATATTCAGTCCTAAACTTAGAGCAATAATTCATTATTCGATGGAAAAAATGGATGCTAATAGACGGATATTATTTTAATGATATACTTGTTACTATTTTTATGTCTTCCGATCTACACAATATATTTTTTAATCTTTTATTTAATATTTGTCCTATATGACACAATGCTTTGAACACTATGGTAGGTAGAAATGCTTAACGAGCATAAAATATGTGTATAATTAAATCTACCATTTAACACTACTCCTTTTAATACGAGAATATAAACAGCGAATGTCGTGAACGTCGTTATCATCATCATCATTATCATCATCATCATCATTTTTAAAAACTATGATTACTTGTATTTTATTTTATTTTATTTTATTTTATTTTATTTTATTTTATTTTATTTTATTTTATTTAGTCATGTCTGTTGAAGATAGTTCATCGTTTTCATTCATTAAATTCTTGTCGCTTATTATTTTTTAATGAGCATAAATTAATGAGGAATAATAATAATAATAATAATATATCTTCTAGACAACCCTTGAAAAATACACCGAACATAATTCTTGTTCTCCCGTTTTCTTTTTTTTCCTTTTTCAATATAGGACGATAGTTAAGTGCAAAAGTGAAAAAAGTTCAGTGCAAGCAATATTTCATTACCACCTCCATATAATTGTTGTTTTATCAGATTCAATATAATAATATCGTTTTGTCATTTTTACGGAAGAAGACAACCATACAGATTAGTCACCTTTTTCTATAGTGTTTCAATGCTTCTATGATGCAATATATTACACGCTCTGCATGTTATCTAGTCCAAATATCATTCATCCAATTATCATTTAATTCTTCATTAGGTAAAACTTTCAATTTTCTTAATGCTTCAAGATAAAACGTTAATTCTAAAGTAACCACCCCATGTTGCGGACCACCATTATTCACTATATTCATCTTTACTAATTGCTCCCTAAGTTTTTCTTTGAACGATGTATTTACTGTACGATAAAGTGATTCGACTTCTGCCGGCGGTAAAATCCCGGAGACAGCTTCATGAAGCTTGATGAGATAACTGTAAATGAAAAATGGATATATATTTAATAATAAACAAATTGCATCAGCAATGTATACCCTGTTGCTTTGCTTTCTCTTTTTGTATTTTAATTTTATTTGTTTTTTTTTAATTTTTTATTATTAAATTTACCTAGAAATATTTCTAAATGATTTAGATGGCACAGGTGGTCTTGCATTCCATTTTGATATTTGACCACCTAGTAAATTGTCAACAATAATTAAAATTTTTCCTTCAATCGCCCTTATATGAGCCTGTATATCCCTTTCTACGCTATCTAATAACGCCACTCCACCACTTACACTTGGTATACCTACAACTCCACGATTAGGATGTCGTTCAGCGAGATCTAAATGGAAAAGGATTAAATCCTATTTAATTAGGATGACTAAATAAATAAAATTTAACTAGAATATAAATTTTTACACGAGATAACAATACTGTTGATTCGTTTATCGTCGCACCTTGAAAATGTTTTTTAATATTTGGCATAAACCATAAAATAAGTTTTAGACTACGTGCTGCTAATACAAGAATTGTACTCGTTATAGTTTTTAAACCTGCAACTTCCATCGCCCCAGCACCCAAAACCAATTGGCAACACCGAGAATTATATAGTCGTAATAATTCTGCTAATTGCCGTCCAATAGTTCCTGACAAGTTTACTAACTCACTGCTAGTTCTGTAAATATATATATATAAGTGTAGTATGTTATAAATAATTATCTATTTATTAAAATCTTTATTTAATAAATTACAAACATACCTGCAATATTCATGTATCATTTGCATGAGCATTAAAACAGTAGCAACGACTGCAAATCTTTCTTCTCCTACTATAATGAATGATTCAGTACTATCATTTTTTACGTCATCATCTCGTTTAAATGGGCCAGGAGGAAATTTATTTTCTTGATAAATGTAAGTTACCAATGATTGAAATTCAGGTGGAACATCAGCCTGTTTCCACCTTTCAGATTCTAATAAGAGAGTAAGTCTTGTTTTACGTTCTGTATGAAATTTTTGTACAAACTTGATTGCTTGTGCCTTAAAAAAATGTTCCTAATTAAATATATATATTTTAACAATAGAAAAATAATAATCCATTTAAAAATTCTCTACCTTGAATGCAGATCGCAATTTACTACATTGTTCACCACAAAGTTTTTCGCATACTTCTGTAAATTCTTCAACTATATTTGCCAATTGACAAACTTGAGTGGTCGTTGCTTTGTCACTTAGCCAAAATGTTTTTTCGTTTAGAGTATAATTTAACAAACTTTCAGATGTATTATCTTCATCAATATGCGATTTATCTTTTTCATTTGGAAAATGCTTTTTGAAGAAAAAGCTTTCTGCAGAAAGCATATTTCCCAGACTCTCTTGGCAGGAATAGCAAAGATTTATAAGCATACTAGTAAGTGCTGTAGTTACATGAATATGTTCACTTTTTGTTAATAAGCGATCAGGCATAGATTCATCATATGTACCATCGACCATATATCCAGCAGATAAATCTACAGTGTCGCGCATTACATCATGAACAGCCTATATTATAAATATCTTGATTTATAAATTACATATAATATATTATTATCATTATTATTAATAAAAATAATATTCTTACAATTTATATAATATCTTACCTTGACACGTACTAGCAATTTGGTTAGAGAATGTATCGTATTGTGAAGAAATGTTAACCTTTCTGCATGGGAAAGACCACCGACTTCGAGAGCTGCTGCTTGTTGATCACTGCAACAATCGCTTGCTGCAAGAGCTTCTATAATTCTTTGTTTGATTATAGCTCGGATGGTAGTAGCAGCCTCATATACGTAAGTCTCCACAAAGTGCAAATGCTTTTGACGCAGTAGTCCAGAAATGATGGAAACAAGTTTATCCTGTTCGTTGAGGATGTACAAATGATCTCACTGGGAAGATGGACGATAGATTGTTTGCTACTCACTAAAGCTAAAATACTTTTTGCAAAAGTAATATTTACTTACTGCATCCAATACAATATCTTCTTCGTCTAATGGTCTGTTTAAATCAGCAGTAGCATATTTCTGAAATTCTGTTGTTAGCATTTTATTGACAAGCTTTTCCATTTCTGTTAATTGAGAACTTAAGTGCCTACAAATAAATTTCATTAAAATACTTAAAATTAATATAAATTAAATAAGCATAAAAAGATTATATTGTAAGGATTTACCGAAAGCTATGCACTCCATTTAATTCTTGTAACAAAATCTCTTGTGTCGTAGATATAAGATCCAATGCTGCAACGTAGTCAGGTGTAGAAAGTAATAATTGTATCATTGGTTGACTTTGATGCACAGTTGCCATTAGTTTCAATTTTTCGTATACTAAAAATCGATTCGTTCGAGCTCTTTCTAATCTAATCAAAAAAAGAAATACTAAATTAAATATCCCAATACTGTGAGATTAAATGCAAGAAAATACTTACTGTAAAACTTTTAAAGAATTTTTGACTAGATATTTGTCAACCTGGTGAATATTTTCTCTTAATGCTTTTAATACGGTGATAGTTTGAGAAAGCTGTTCCATTAAAGCATCGTGAGAAGTCATTGCATTAAAGAATGCTTGAGATTTAGAAGCTACCTGTTCTGCTATTCTAACTTCTACCGTATCTAAATAGTGACTTAGCTGAAATAAAATGATATAATTATTAATTAATTACTATGTATACATGCGTGTAATTTTAATTTATCAAATTTACCTTCTCCTGCATCTGTTCAACATGCGATACTACATTGTATTCCTTATCTAATAGGCCCTCTTTTGTGAATGGAAATACTGCTTCAAAATTTTCTTTCTGCGAAAGATCTAAATTTGGTGTTAAAAATATCTTTGGAATATTAGATAAACCAAATTGACTTTGATCTGAAAATATATTTATAATTTAAAATGAATTTATATAAAAATGACAAATATATACTATAATGTAAATTAACATGTTTACTACCACAAACCATAGCCCAGAACTTATTTTTCACAATGATTAGAGTCACAGATATGTAATACGTGATACACAGCGAATGTGTGTATTAAAAGTATTGAAATAATTTACCTTGTGATTTAACTCTTCTCAAATTTGGAAAATTCTGTAATAATTCATTTGGAATAGTCGGTCTAATAATTGCACTACAATTCATCCGTGAGTGTTTACGACATCTCTACAAATAAAGTCAAACAATTAAATCTAGAATATAGTTCTATCGAATAAAACAAATTAAAGTTTAAAAAGAACATTGTCTTGCTTACACGTGCAAATTTTTTCAGATATATTTCAAAATGATGCATAGTAACTTCCGGAAGATAAGGGCTCTTAGGAATATCCACTTTTTCTACAAAACTGTCACCCCATGTACGAGTAAAGAAATTATTTTGTTTCCCTTTAAACGGATCATTTAACACAGCTGATAGATTTTGTATTGCTGAGTAAACAGTCCAAGTAGAGCCAGGTTCTAGAATCTGACCATTGCTTTTACGTTGTTGCTGCATTGTTGCATGCTTTGTCGCATGGGCTACATAATCTTTATCCGAAACACCTTCCACTGGAAGACTAGTACATACTCCATTATATCCATACAAGCATACAAATGATCCACCTTCTCTTGAACAATGCTGATCTCTCAAATGTCTAAAATTCATATATTAATACCAAAAAAATGGAAATACATACAAAAGAATTAACAATTATGCTAACTAACAAAATTTAAGGCAAATAAAAATATCAAAAATATAATAAACAAAATCTGAATGTACGGTATTTTATTAAATATAAAATAATCAAATGACTATATATTATAACAATGCATAAGATTAAAAGGATATTGGACAAGTTGACCCACCTAATGAAATCTTGGATGTGCTTAAACGTGAGGTTAGTGCAATATTCACATACTAAAATCGTAGACACCGAATCGGATGTCCTTACGATTTTCGCCATTTTACATTAATCGCCCTAACTAATCTTTTTAACATTGCCGTGATTAATATATCTTTCCTTATGTCATCGAATGCTCTCCAACGACATTTTACATATGTACAACTATTTAATGTACGCAATCAGTACACGTCCTCAGTTACATACGTTTTTCCACGCAGAAATAGCAAGTTGTCCAACTGAAAGACACGATTATCTATATCGTAATACTCTACTATCTATTATCTCTTTTCAATGAATAAGACAAACATGCTGATTATGTTTATTAGAGCAAGACGAACAATGTATTATAGCTATCTATATATACGTGTATGAGTTGCAATAAGAAAATTTACTAAAAGTTAGGGTCTTTACCATTTACATGACATGCTCTATATTATCGACAATTCACCAGACATAATAGCCTGCAATTAAATGACAGTGTATATTATCGAATAAAAATTCGATTAGAATTCGATTAAATTCGATAATTTTTAATGCTTTTTTTTCCTTCAACATAATTAAAATGGATGAAGAATAATGCGTAATATTTGTATATAAATACATCATCTGTTATAAAGGATTTGTAATATATGGTGTCCATGGCTGAACAGCTGTCTATTTTGAGGTTATGAAATATTTGACAACTGCATCAAAACTGTCCTGAATAAATATAAAACAAAGAATATGGACAGCGAACAAGAGAATGCACTCAAATTGGAAGGTCATGCTGAAAGAAAATATATTAGATTTCAAGATCTTAAAAATGCATCCAAATGTTCAAGCAACCGCATTGAAAATTTGAATACAAATCAGAAAGATTCACAGCAATTAAATAGTCAAGATGTTACAGGAAAGAAAGGTACTTTAAATTTAACTGCATCAAATACCACAAGGAATTTGTATTAATTTAAAATATTAAGAATCATTTTCTATCAAAGTATAATAAATTACATCCAAACGCTTATAACTTTCAATATATTTACGTTTTAGGTGTGTCTTTGATGCAGTTTGTACAGACGGAACTAACAAGAGGATATCAATTGGAATACGATGAGGAAAGATTTTCAGCAAGAAGAGAGAAGATCTATTCGTTTATGAAAATTCCTAGAGAAGTTGAAAAATTTATGGTTTATGGTTTTCTTCAGGTACAGCTCGATGTTCTTCAAATAATTTTTCAATGTGAACAAGTACACATAATATTATTTCTTTTACAGTGCGCAGATTCATTTTTATTTGTCTATACATTTTTACCATTAAGATTTATAATGGCATTGTGGGCTGTTGCTACAAGACCTCTTTGGCACTGTTTAGGGTAAATGCATTTTTGTTAATTACAAATAATTCTATATGAAATATATGTATCGTCCAATATTAAAAGTAAACAATTAATATCATTATTTTAATTTACAGAAGTAAAAAACTTCGCGCGAAAAAAAAAGAAAGACTTTTGAGGCCAGCTGAAGTATGCGATCTATTGAAAGGAGTTGTAGTGCTAGGCTGTTGGGCAGCTACGTGGAAAGTGGACACATCAATGATGTACCACGTAGTTAAAAGTCAATCAGTAATAAAATTATATATTTTTTATAATATGTTAGAAGTGGGAGATCGTCTTTTTAGTGCATTTGGTCAAGATACAATAGATGCATTACTTTGGACTGCCACAGAACCACGTTCTCGAACACGGTCAACTCGTTCTCAACACTTAGGAACGTTGCCCCATCTTCTCTTTGCTCTAGCTTATGTGTGTATCCTTTTTTAAAACAATAATACCCTTATATTTTCTCTTATGTAAGAACAATTTTATGAAAGACCTTAACTAAATATTTTATCACGCATATATCAGTGTTGCATAGTATACTGGTGCTATTTCAAGCTACTACTTTAAACGTAGCTATAAACAGCAGTAACAAAGCTCTTCTAACGATAATGATGTCTAATAATGTAAGTTAACTGTAAATATGAAGGTAGATTGTTAGGCTAAAAACTATTCAACCCACTTACGTATTTATTTTCTATCAAAATAATTTGGATAATATTTCAAATGAATATTATTTTCAGTTCGTTGAATTAAAAGGTTCTGTTTTCAAGAAATTCGATAAGAATAATTTGTTTCAATTATCTTGTGCTGATGTAAGAGAACGCTTCCATTTAACCATGCTATTGTTAGCTGTAACATTACAAACAATGAAAGAATATGCATGGCGAGCTGATAGATTAATTGTACTGCTACCTGATTGCGTTATGTTACTATTAGCAGAAGTTCTAGTTGACTGGGTTTGTACAGAAAATATGATTCTGATATATGAGGCCCTCATTTGTCAAATCGATTGACTCCACAAACAAAAAGTATACAAAATTATTTAAAAAATTTATTTTAAATATTAAAAATTGAATATTGATTATATATATAAATGCTTTGGTAATAAAGTTTGAAACAATTCTATAAGTGAAGTTAATCGCATTGGTCTGTGAACAACACATATGAAATCTATATTTACATATATTTTCTATTGATTAATATTATAACCGATATAACTACTATATTTGTATTTTAAGGTGAAGCATGCATTCATCACTCGTTTCAACGAGTTAAGTTCGACTGTCTATAGGGATTATACAGTTAGTTTGGCATACGATATGGCTCAAACAAGACAAAAAACAGCATTTTCCGATCCATCGGATCTGATAGCTCGAAGAATGGGTTTTATTCCATTACCTCTTAGCGTTGCTATGGGTAGAGTATTGTGTACAACTTTAACACCATCTGCAAGACCAGCAAATTTCATTTTGTTAATACTAGCATATTTAATACTCGTAGCCTTACGTATTTTAAACAGTCTTATTATATTAGGTAGAGCATGCGATTTAATATCTTCTCATACACATTCTAACAAAAATGATGCAGGCGAAGAATCACAGGTTCAAAATTTAAATGAATCCAACGCAGATATAAAAAATCCAAATTTGGCAACAGCAATATTTTCGAATAGTGCTGTTAGTTTAAACAACGTATGTCTAAACGATGCTCTACTCAATTCAGATGATAACGACGAAGTAGATAAATCTGAAGACAATTCGGCTATAGTTGCACCTCCATCAGCACCAGTTAAAAACTTTTTAAGAAGTGAAAGTGAACCTTTGCTTCCTCAATGACAGCTTTTTTTAGTATAATTGTAGCGCAAAACTATTTTTTGTTTATAAATAATATATATGTATATACATATATATATAAATAATATAAATAATATAAATAAATGTATATACATATTGTATATATAATTATATGTGTGCACATGTTATTCTCAGGTTTTTTATGATATGGATTAAATATAAGTATTTAAAAAACTAGAAAAAAAAGAAAGTAAAATAAAATTCTAAGATACTTTAAAACGCGTTATTTCATTTCAATTCATCCCATCTTTTTTATTATATCTGTAATAATTATATTAATGAATTCAGGCGTAAATATATTCACTATACCTATATATAATAATATGCAATAATATACAATAATGAAAAAATTGTGAACGGAGCGCACGATGATATAAGAGATAACAACCGTAGGAACGCTAACGTAGAACATTAACAGCAGAAAATTTTGCAACGGGAGAGAACTATCTTAACCACCAGAATATCCAGATTTTTATTGGAAATTAGATAAAAGTCAAAATTTTTTTTCGAGGGTGGCATTTAAATATCTTGCATAGTATATATAAGTATAGTGAATATATTGATAGGTACATTCGTTAATATATTTTCAAGCTATTAGATATTCATTATTAACTTTTATAATTTCATATTAAAATTTTATTGATTTATTCAGTAATTTTTTATTTTGTTGTTTGCATATGAACATTTTTTAAAAACCCTTGCGGAACAGGAAGTAAACTTCAGAGACTTTAAGTTCATTTTTTATCCACGGGTTTCGTAGAAGTCGCACACGTGTAGAGTGAACAGTGTTCCAACAGTGTAGGTTATATTTTTAAGATTTTATTTTAAAAATATACAAAATGATAGATAAAAAAGACAATAATAACCTGAGTGGTTACAAATGTGAGTAGAATTATCAAAACGTGTCAAATATATCAGTGTAACATTTATATTTTTAGTGGTTTAATTTTTAATAAAAATATTCTTTACAAATTCATTTTTTTCTCTCTTAGCTATGTGGATTCATTTTAATAATGAAAACGTGGATAGGCATCAATTGTTTTTAAAAAAACATTGGATAAAAAAGCAAGAACCTGAATATCCAAGAGGCAGAACTTTGTTTTTATTGAATGTACCACCGTATGCTACAACAGATTCATTGAAGAATGCATTTACAAAACTTTGTGGTGAAGTATTATCTGTTGTGTTTACAACACCGGTTGGATTTAAAACAGCTTATATAGTTTTTGAGAATGAATCTAGTTTAGATAAGGCACTGCGTATACCAAGTGATCATGCGATATGTTTAAGCACAGAAGAAGAAACATATTTAACAGGTTACGAAAGTATGTTTTTTAATTATTGGCTTATGTATATTTATATTATAAAATTAAGTTTTAGCTTGTATGCACATATTTTATTTCAATTGAATATTATTTATTTCAATAGAATGGTGTACCGAATACAATGATTCTTTACAATCTGAAAAAGATCTAAAGAAAGAGATATGTAAATATATGTCTATGTATGATCAGAGAATCGCAGATCGTATTGCTCGTCAAAAATCTGCGGAGGAAGCAGAAGAGGATGGATGGGTGACTGTTACGAGTCGAAAGAAAAGGGGAAAATTTGCTACTAGTAGAAAAGAATCTACTATAAACAAGATAAGAACTAATATAGAATTAAAAAACCGCAAGAAACAATTGCTTAACTTTTATACATTTCAAATTCGTGAATCGAAGAAACAACGTACGTATATTTTTCGTTAAAGTTTTATTTCTTTTATTTTATATATATACACACACACACACACACACACACAAAATATTTTTATTTTTTTATTAAAATTTTATTACAGATCTGGCGGAATTACGAAAGAAATTCGAATTAGATAAGAAAAAATTACAGGAACTTAAAAAAAGACGAACTTTTAAGCCATTCTAAATGAATAAAAGTAAATATTCATTTTCATCAATATAGCGATTAATGATAAAAATAATTATATTCGTATAGAAATACAATAATTATAATTTATTTAGGTACTAAATCATCGAATATTTATCCTCCAGATTATTTATTTTAATAAAATACTTTTTTTAGACAATAAGAAAGAATAAACATTAAGAATACTTTTCAAGCAGTTTTAGTAGTATACGTTTGAAGAGTCCAATCAATCAGAAAATGTTGATATCCGAGTGGTTGTAGTAACGCAATTAATTCTTCTGTAAAAATGAAAAAGATTATCTTTTCAAGTTGATTATTTGATTTAATTAGAAGTATTAGCAAAATCTACTCACGTTTGTTACCATAAATACAATTTGCAGACATCGCTGCACTCACAGCTTGAGCTAATCTCTCCATTGCTATGTCACATAATTTTGAATTAATATTTGTAAAATTCTGTAAAGTAGTCGTTAATATCCGTACAGTAGCTACTAAATGTTGTGCAGATATAGCATGTTTGTTAGTTCCATTATTCCTTAACCTCAGTACTGATTCCATCAGTAATTGCTGAATTTTTGAATAACTTTTTGTTTTATCTTCCTGTTCATTATTCACCATAGTATCTAAACGTAAAGGGCTTAAAATGCACCACCTGAGAAAAAGCAAATAATATGAATATAATTTAGATTAAACTTCTGTCAAAGTTTAAATATGTCTTAATTGTTACCTAAAAAGACCAGCTATTGGAGTTATTGGTGTCATAGGTATTCCACCGCTTGGTAACGCAGGGTTGTCCATTAAAGGTGTTAATAGTAAACTTGGATTTTCCTCTATCCACTCTCCTATTAATTTGAGCAATTCCGTAGGTGGATCTTTATCCTCATAAACTTCACCTATTGCCGTCATTAAGTTTGCGGTGAAATGGGAGGCAAGTACAGGAAGCTGCTTTAGTTTGCCAATAGATCTTGGTGTAAGGACAAAATAGTCATTAAGTACATGCCTTGCCAGTCCTACGCTTTGAGGCGATGTTGAACCTAATTGCTGCATCCAGATACCGGTCGCATTAAGGATTGCATTATTCTGTGTAGCAATAGCCAGTGATACCAAATTGCCTAAAATTTTATATCTTGGACTTTCGGCTGGAAATAATGACAGAAAAACAGCATTTCGTACTGCCGGAATACCACCTGGACTTTGAAAAAAGTCACTTAAAACTTCAATTAGTTGCAACTCCTGTATGGCAACAGCCAAATTACGTTTCTTTCGTCTTTCTATTTCTCCAAAAATAAATTCTGTCATTAGATCTCCTTGAAGATCCATTTGTTTTCCTGGTCTGGTGCATAATACCTCTAAAAATTACCCCCAAAAGTAAAAGAAAAAAATCCATTTTTAAATTGATCGTTGTTTATTATTGTATCGATCAGTAACCTAAAATACAAAACAACATTTTCCTTACCAATTTTTCCTAATGCTTCTTTAGCGCAATATGGAAAATCTAATTTTCTGAGGGATTGCTTTATATCATTCGCAGCCATTTAAGAAATCAAAAACAATTTTTTTTTTTAATCTAACATATATACGTGCATTTGAATGCATATATTTACTTATTAAATCAATTGGCTTTTTCTTTATTTTCTTTAGTGTTACCAAACATTTCTTGAATTAGAAATGAAAATTCCCTAGATGCTAGAGTATTTGTCTTTTGAACATTTTTGTTTATTTAATATTACATTTGACAAATTTTTACCACTTGATTGGAATATTTCATCTTAATTTGTTTTATTCTATGTGGAGAACAATTAAATTATTTATTATGGTTTCTATTTTTTGTATCGATTTTATGATCAATTAATTGTTCAGTAGAACTTGGTAGAAATAATCTTATTGGAGAATCGGTGTGATGGTGGAAAGTAAGAGGAAGATAAGAGTGGTCTAGATTTTGAAATGGACCAAATTCACAGTTTGATTTGCGTAGTAGAGATTCAAATAGACTTTTACTCAACTAATAAGAAAATATAATAATTTTTATCATGTGGAAATCATCAGTAATTAGTGCATCAGATCACATATTTCCTGGTTTAGCATATCATGATCGTAAAAAGGAATTCTATGACATAGGTATACAACATTATTATTATTTCTATAATCTCCATAATCGAATAAAATTCATTTAAATAAATATACTTTAATTAATTTATTTTAACATTTATTTATAATAGGTAATCAAATACAATCTAGTTTACCACTTCAGATGGCTTTATACTTCAATGTACGTTTTGTACCAATTTGGGTTTTTATTGGCATTATTAGTTTAGACTATAAGGTATATATGCTTGTAAATTGCATACAATATTTTTTTAATATTAATTTATATATTTAATATTTATATAGATTATATTTTTTTTTTACAGTATTTTCAGTTAACAGATGTATATAAATTCATAACAGTTGCAGTATTCTTACTTATTTCCGTACTAGAATGTACAAGATTATACCTAGGATACCTTGGCAATTTAGATGAAAAGGTAATAGAATTTTCTATAGATCAGGGCTTCTCAAACTTTTCCACTTGATGATTTTGGATATAGATTCTGTACTATATTATCTTCCACTACCATAAACCCGTAGACATACTATATGTGTAGTGTTGTTAAGCTGGTTATAAATTAATTAATTTTTGGTAATTGTGCATTCAGCAAATCTATAATTTTATTTCAATTTCTGCAATTCTTAAATATAATTATGCGACCCCATATGAAGTCGTGGTCCACACTTTTGAGAAGCCCTGATATAGATGATGAAAATAAAGAACATGATAAGTAATAATGTTTTCAAATTAGATTCCAGAATTAGCAAGCTTTTGGCTTATATCCACATTAATACAATTTCCATTAGAATTGTTTCTTCTTCTCGATAGTAGAACTATGCTTAACTTTATTGAACAAATAGTTAACAGCGTAATGATATTTTTTCTTAGTATAGAAATCATTTTTGGGACGGTAGCATTAAAAAATTCAGCTTATCATCATGCTAAAAGATTTTATATAGCTCAGCTATATGATATAGAAGATAGGTTTAATTAAAAATAATTAAATGATATTTAATTAAATTTATATATCTATTTATTATATCTATTTATTATATTATTTTTATTACTCTTGATACAATTTAAAAGTAATTATTCACAAGATCATTTTATATTACTGATGTTAATATCGGTATATATCATATATATTTCTATTTATATTTATATATTAATATGTTAGTTATAAATTAGAAAGAAAATAAATTGACCCTATATACAGAATAATTTTAATCTGAATATAAATAAGTATTCAAGATTTATGCATTTTATATGTATCGATCATACATAAATAATTATTATACCTTGACGTTCTCCTCGAGTTCATGTGTTTCATAAAACGCTTGTAAATTTTCAACATTCAATCTTAGACTTTTCAAATATACCTCCATGTCTTTTATAATGATATCATCTTTCACATTTTCTTCATTCGCAATGATTTTTAAGAGTTGGTCACGAGCAGGCACAGTACGAGAAAGTAACTAATAAGATAATTATAAAAATGATTGTATTGAAATCACTGCTGCTACTTTCTTTAATCTATATTACTTTTGATATTACTAAACGATTAATTGTATTAATTAATATTTACGCCAAAAAGCTGTTGTAACATCCAACCGTGATACGGTTCTAAAGATAATTTGTATGCTTCTTTTAAAAATGCTACCATATCATCCGTCGCTCTACCAGCATTGTGGTCCTCAACAATTTTCTCAAAAAATAATAAAATCATGTATAAGCATCTGCAAACATTTATTATATATTTATTATGCGTATAAAAGAAGTTATCAAATTATAATCTATTGTACTAAAGTAACTAGTAATTACTTATACCTTCTTAACCACATCAAAGCGTCAGTAGCAATGATAGTTTCACCTTGTTCTTTCTCCAGTAAAATCATATCTTGCAAAGTGTTGTGCCTTTCTTTGTCGATGGAGTATTTATTGTTTAATTTCTAAAATATCAAATATTTTCATTAATTTATGGGACACCTATTCGTTCAAATAATCAATTTACACAGTAATAAATATATGTATCTTTAATTATAACCTTTACGTTGCCTTCTATGTCATGTTTAACCGGTGCAAATAATTTGCCAAATTTTTCTAAAATAATAAAATGTACAATTTTTCTAAATTGTCATTGAACTAACAACGATCAATATCATTTGATACGAATTTTTCAATTACTTTTAAATGTATAAATATTTACCTACTATTTCTACAACACCACGAGAAGCGTCTAAAAATTTTTCTGTTGATATTTTATCATCTATAATATCTGGAAAATGTATTTTATTTATGCTCAATATATTCGTAATTCTTTCGTCTGATGTTAGTGCCATGATTAAATCAAAATTAATGTTAAACCAAACGTTATTTTAATAATCAACAACGCACACGTTGCCAAGATTTGCATGTATTATTTTATATATCTATATATATATATACAGATATAATACAGATATAATACATATATAGTATTAGATGATAACGATTTAAAAAAATATTTTAGACAACCGATAAGCTCGTACAACTGATTGGACAGCTGTGTCTTATAATAAATCTTAACACGAATTTTATCACAAGGCGGGAGAATTGGACAAACCAAATGAATTGAGCATAAGTAATAAAAAAGTTGTCCAATAAAACATAATTAAGTTTTTTAAATTTAATTCTTTTCAATCAGAGATTCATTTATTCGATTACTATAGCTTGAATTTTTTTAAAGAAAATGTCGGATAGCTTATGAATACAAATCTCCGAGTCATTTGTTTTTGTTTAATGACTTGTGAAATTATTTTTAAATCGTTTAAAAAAAAGAAAAATACGTGTATATATAATCTAATTTAATAATAAATAATTAACATTATAAGAGAGATGAAAATAAATTGGACGGAGAGGAAAGAGGGGGGAATAAATATCAGAATTAATAATATAGGAACATAATATTGTATTTTTTTTCTTTTTTTTTTTTAATACGCATTCCCCAAAGCACAGGCTTAATATCCTAAATGTAATTAAATATAATTTTTCTTATATAATATATTACTTTTTTTTTTTTATTTCAAGCGTTTTAAATAATAAAATTTTTTTTCATTTCTTTCGTTTTCTATTTTTTCTTTTCGTTATCCTTACTGACTAGCTTAATGCTTTGTCGTTAAAAATGGGGTTTCTCGTCTAAATTATTATTATCATCATATATACTTCCGTAAATTAGTTTTCATCTCTTTTAATTAAATGGATGCTTCTCATTGGTAAATCTTTGCTGAAAAATCGGCGTTTTACAATATTGTCCTTATTGATAAATATTCTTTTCATATCCGGCGCTAGTTTCTATGATTATTAAAATAATTTCAGGAATAATACTGTACATATACATACGTAATACAATATACACGCTATTGCGTTTCGATATAACGTTTTAAAAGATATTATTACGCTGAGACTACATTTAAAACGCAAATATTATATTTCATTACTTTAAATACTTAAATTACTTAATCCCTTAATTATTCGTCTTTTCATTACTATTATATTAATATTATTATTATTATTATTATTATTATTTACACGTTTAAATTCGCACCCGCGAACTTACGCGCGCGTGTATACTGTCTTTTTCAATTTTTTGTTCTTTTCTTTTTTTTAATTAATTTTTGTGCACAAATTTATTAGTGTAACATATTCCAATGTTCTAATAAAAGATCACGATAATTATTTTTTCATTTTCTTAATACACTCCAGATAGATGAAATGTGCATGAAACAAATCCTTTTAGGTATCGCATATTTCTTGTTAATTGATAAAAAAAAGAAAAGAACACGCGAATATAAGATACATTATCGTACTAGAACGAGATCTATTGTATTATTTATTTTTGTTCGTCGACTAGAAATGGAATTTTACTTAGGTCGTAGAAAATCCCTGTTATCTATTTTATGTTAACGATTACAATTATTCGTTATCAATTTATTACACGGTGGTACTTTTTATCTTTTTTTGCTTATATACTGACCTATAGAAGCACACGTTTCTTTTTATTTTTTTTTTTTTTTTGATTAATTTTAAAAATGGATTTATTATTTTGAGCATTTTTTCCTCCTCCCATTAAGGGTAACTGTTTTCTTTTTTATATTTATTTGAATATACGAATGATATACAGGATGTCTTGTAATTCTTTGATCGCTTATACGATCAATTACATGACACCCTGTATTTCCAGGTATCGTGTTTAAATCTATCTCAATGAGAGAAGAATAATATTCATTTGGAAAGCGATGAAAGTGATTAGGAGAGATGGCAGTTACGATATTTTACCTTTAACACGAATCAAAGATTCTTGTGCTATAAAAAAGAACTTAAGTTACCCGAGAGAATAAGAAAAAGAGAGCGAGAGTACAGGTGTTTAAGGTGTATACGCATTAGATTATTATTATTAGGATAATAATAGGGTGTCTAATTGCCGCGAGAAAAATGTGCTTTTTACTAGGAAGCATTTTTTTGTCGCGGTACCGCATTGTCCGGGACCGATCAATCGGTGATAGTTTAGCGGCTTTAAAATGAATCCTGAGTAGTTTCAAACAAATCTTCATTTTTAAATCTTCTTTGGCTCGTAAGGCAAGGAAAGGTGATTAGATCGGTCGTGAAAATTGCAATAACCTTCAGAAGGCAGTTGGAAGTTCATGTTTGAGTATGTTTCCCGTGGAATCCTCAGCGATTAGAGTTAAAGCCGCCAGGCAGTGAGGAGGGGGTAGTGGTACTAATGCTTCTATAGGTGGTCGGTTTCCAGGAAATTGACGAGAACCAACGACCATACCACCGGATGTTTCTCTCAGTTCGATCACTCGTATACCGTATCGTGAACGTGCGACGTTCCTGCGAAATAAATCGATATATAGAGGAAATGTTGATCTCTGTTAAATATAATATAAAATATCGATATTTATTTTTCTTTTTAGGTCTAAACATACCTTTTACCATCGTATTCGATGTCGTTGTGACGTCTGTTAGAATGATTGTCAACTTCGGTGTTAAACCATCGATGATAAGCGAGCAATGCAGCACAAGAGGGTCCCCAAAAAGTTCTGTCCGGTTGGGAGGGTGGTTCGGTTGCGTTCAAGGTTTTCGAAAAGGATCTATTTAGTTCAGGACTAGCTGGAGCGGATAGCCTACCAGGAAGTTGTCTTGCGTTTGTCGATTGCGTTTGCGTTGGCCTAGAGGTTTCAGATAAAAGTCTACCTCTTCGGGGACTGGCCAGTACCGGTTCTTGTACAGTGACGGTGACGCTGAGAGGTCTACTAAGAGCAACTGTCGTGTGTTGGGGATCTCTCCTGATCGGATTCCGATTAAAATCGATTCCAGCTGCACCAACGAAAACCCTGTCGACGTAATCGAAACCACGTCCCATGATACCTTCTCTAGTGTGTCCGAGATCGAACGTGTGGCCGAGCTCGTGTAAGACAGATCCAAGGGTAGTCGCCAAACAACCACCATGGGTGCCACGATAATTGCTGTCATCCATCAATTGTTCGGTGTCAACGACCGTAGCGTCTAGAAATCGGGGTAATACTTGGGCCATGCAAGTAGGCCACGTATGCAAGCAAGCCGAACCGAAAAGTGCTAAACCACCACCACCCAAAGCAGCATGACCTTGCGTTCTCGCTAAAGTATCTTCGTGAGTACGGGGACTCGGTGCACCGCGATACCTCGTGCAGGATAAGAAAGCTAGGTATTTCCGGTCCTTCGATGCTAATGGACCGGTCATCAGTTCGCGTGCTATCAGCTCCCATAATTCTCGTTGCGACATAGCTCGTGCTCTGTCCACGTGAAGCATACTGTGCATCACCAAGCATTCCGGACCATCCAAATCACGTTCCAATTGAAATGTCTTTCTTCCGTGTCCAGCTTCTCGCAATTTCTCAGCCGTTAGTGTCTGTAGTAATCTAGCACCCAAACCTATTCTGGTTGCCGCGCTTTCCGGTGATCTATCCTCCCTTCGTGGACCTTGAAAATAACCATCGTGGCCCGCGCATACCACGTATACCGGCGTCACTCGTAGCCTAGTCGTTCTTGGCTCATGTAATAGTGTCAATCGTTTTTTGTGTCCTCCTGCTTCAAGTTCCAATTTGTTTGATCCACGTGGGAGATCAACTAACACGCGAAATTCCCCACCAATGACTGGCCATTCTGATATCACATTCTTTTGAGCTCGTACGGTAATATAGTTGCACGCTAAGGGTGCTCGGCCACGTATAAGGGCCAAACTGTAGGTCAGAGTTTCTCCGTCTATCAGATTGCATATCGTGATGCCTTCCGGGTTGTTGCCATTTGTTGCGAATCCTCGCTGACGGTGATGGTTATCCGTCAGCGTTGCATCCGCAAGCACCTGTGGAATTTTCTTATTTTTTTTTAAACATCCTTTCGCAATATCAATTTTATATAAACATAGATAAAACATATGTTTTATTATTTTATATTTATGTATATATATATATATATATATATATATATATATATATATATTTTTGTTAGCTCGTAAAAATGATATAAATATATTAACGCGTTTTCGTAATAATTTTTAAATTGATTTCAATATTGTCGTATTTGTTTGCGGGAAAATAAATAAATTGCATTTAATTTGGTGGGTGTGTTTGCCTTGGTGCGCAGGACTCTGCAGAAAAGAATGCGACCCTCAGTATAGATTCGCTTTCGTTTTTGGTGGAAGGGCAAGGGCATGAGTCAGCGCGGATACGAACGCATTGTCGCATTTTTCAAATAGTACCAAGTTATATACTTTTTTTGATTATATGTAGTTTATCTACTTGTTTTTTTTTTTTTCTTCTTTTTTTTCTTTAAAAAAAGTCTTACAAGGGATTTGAAACTTTGCAGGATTTAAGCGAGTTAGCGTTGGAAAGTTAATTATTATTTCATTTGAAATCGACAAGAATTTGCGCAGTTACTCGCTCGTTCGCTATTACACGCGAATAAACTATAACGCGATAATCTTTCGAATAAAAATGACATATAAAGATGAAGTTCATCATTGCAAATTGTCACGAAACGTTGAATAGCGTTTGCACTATGCATACATGTGTGCATATATTTCTATGTTACTTCGTTCTCCTAATCGAGTTAGAATACTATAGTTAGGGAAAACAGATCGATACTTGAATCATCATGACTAACGTTATTTCGCGTTACTTAGATTCTTTACAAAGGCAAACATTTGAAATGAAAAATTTTCAAAATTATGCAACCCTAGTTTACGTTTCAAATTGTTAGATAAAAAAGTAGGAAAGTTGAATGTGTAAAATTGTAAGCCATGCAAGAAACGTGCCTTTTAAAAGATTACTTTTTATCGGAACGGTATGATTTAGGAAAAGGATTTTTCGAAATAAAACATAAATTCATTTGACAAAATAATTTACGAGATAAAGAAAAAGAAAAGATCATTTCAAGGAGTGATCAGGGAGCCGTACGGTGGTGCTACCTCGTGGTAAAATAATGAGCCTCTTCGAAGTTGAACACACGTCACATACAGAGAGACAGCACCAGACAGAGAGTTTTCCTCTCTACTAAACTCTTCCGGTCGTTAACAACGCAACGCGTGAAGTGTCAAACGGAAGAGAGCACACGTTGCTTTTTGAGAGTTTGTTTGGGACGGATTAAAGATAAAACTATCGTCCTTTTAACACACACGCTATTATCTCCTTGACCCAGATATCATCTGCGTATCCACGAAGAAGAAGAAAAAGAAGAAGAAAAATAAGGCGCTTATTTCTTTTCGAAGAAAATTCGCGGCAAGTATCGCGAATGTAATATATCCGACTAATATCAAAGTCTTACAAAGGAAAAGTAAAAGAAAGGTAGAAGAAGAAGAGGATAAGGATACAAAAAGAAATAAGATATTAGTTAAAATGAAGAAGAAGTAGAAGAAGTTAACAAAAAATGATCCCTTGAGTTTTCTGATCCCACTCGTAACACGCGCGTTATCAAACAACAAAAAGTCTCGCAATAATAAACTGATTAAACCTCAGTTGACCATATACATAACATAACATTGTGGCCGGTGTTCTTGGAACATAGAATAACTTAAAGAAACACGATTGTCTTTGGAAAAGTAATTGAATGAAAAAAGAAAAAGAAAAAGGACAGAAGAAGTTGGTAATTTTTGTTCTTGGTTCTTATTCACTTGGATGAATGATGAGTCTATCGACTTACCATTTTGCACGAGTAACGTAGACGATAGGTGGACCTACGACGATAATAAGGAACGTCGGATTCAGCCGGCTCCGGACATGCGGAGAGAGAGACTGTGGCGCCGAGGCGTAGAAGAACGGTGGGCGCCGGTACTATTGCGTTGCTGCAGCGGCGCATGCAGTTGCGCACCCGCACTCATGCCAACCACCCTCTTCTTCAATCTAAATCTACCACCACCACCACCACCACTACCACCCACCACCATCATCGCAAACAACCGATTTTACTTGCCCTACACATTCAAGAACCCTGTCTCTATCTACAACTTTACATTACACCTACCCGCGTGTACCCTTGATGATCGTGTAAACACCTGACAATTCCCTATTACCATCTTCCGTATCGAGAATTATTATCAGAATTAATCATCTTCGTGTAGGATTAATGAATTTCTAGATTAACAAGTTATATGTTTTCTTTCTTTCCTTACTTTTCGTTTCTTTTTTTTTCTCTTCTTCTTTTTGTTGACTCGAGGGTGCTCAAGAGGAAGCCCCTTGTATGTATTAAAACCTAACCGAGAAAATAGTTATTTATATATATAGATAGATAGATAGATATATGATGTTACTACCAAGTTATCCTTTTAACTTGCCATACTGAAGATAATGGACGTCGATTCGTTACACGACGGCCACTCAAAGACTTAATTCTTTTGCTTTACCCTCTCCCCCTACTCCCCCATCAATGATTCTAAGATCGACAGAACAAAAATCTTTCAAGATAATTTATAATCGACGTTAAAGGTTCAATGTTATTAGGATCGGTTAAGTCGTAAATACAGTTTCCATCGGGGAAGCAATTACGAGACCTTTAATGCGATTGATTTCGTGAAAAATGGCCGATAGATATGTGTAGGAGGAAGAAACGGTTGAACAGGGAGAGAGAGAGAGAGAAAGAGAAGTTTATCGAATGGGAATGGAAGTTTATCGAATTTCATGTTACATCGAGATACTAAATGGCAATCACGAGTAGCATTCCGAACGTGGATTAATCTCGTTTGTTCTTCGTACGTTGATTTATCGATTTCCGTATGATGCAGTTGGAAGAAAAACTTGCATATGAGATTTGTGTGTGTGTGTGTATATATAATTAAACGAACGAGATCTCACGCCTCTACGTGTGATTTATTCGAATGATTTTCATGATTAATCGTGATTGTTAATTTGCCGAAATGATAAAAATAATTAGAAATTGACACCCTTTTCGAAAGAACGGGTGGTATGACAGAGAGATAGAGAGAGAGAGAGACTTGTGCAAGTGTTTCGCCAATGCGGTGGCCTTCCTTCTTTGGCTGGGGTCAAAAGGATCGATTGATAACCCTAAACGCGTACCCACCAGCCCATGCCAAGCCAAACCAAGTCCAGATCATCCAGGATTTTTGCATAGGTCAAACTTTTTCTCGATGGATTTTCGAGGGGAATTGAATTTACATGTTCAAACAATTCGTTGGTAAGAACTTTGAAAGAGTGTAACTTCCGTGCTGCTGAAGTTCACAAGTGTTCGTTGAAAAAGAAGAAGAAAAAGATAAAGAAAAAGAATAAGAAGAAGTAGAAGTAGAAGAGTGCATCAATGATAATGTGCTCTAATCAGGTCACTCGTCCCAGATACGCTACGCGCATAAATTGACTCCCAAGTAAAGAAAAGAAACTATTGGTTTATTCTTCGATATATCCGATCGTATCTCTGATTGAGATATCTTTTCGCTAATCTTTCGAATGATTCTGAGAACGCATTTAATGAGACGCGAAGAATATTTCTGATTCATTAGACGCGAGAGAGGAGTTGCGGCACATTACAATAAATTTACATCGTGAAAGTTTAACCACTGTTACGAATGGTAAACAGATTTAATTGGGCCATGTTATGCGGAATTCTATTAACCCTTTAATGATCTTAGCTTGGAAGATTTTCATTTTTTATTAACTCATTTCTTTTTCTTCTTTTTTATGACTTAGTTAATAGCGTGTAACGTAATTAATATATTATATTGTTTTCTGTTTTGTTTCCAATTACTGTTGCTTTTGTATTAGAAGCATAAAATGCAAATGTCAGTGTTACAACGAATATATTTCTCTTTTTTGATTATTTTCAAATACGTTTTTAATTGCTTCATAATTTTAATAATTTTATAAAGTAAACAATATATTATTTTATGGATTGCTTAATTACGAGATCGACAAATTATTGAAATCCTCGTTACGTTTTATTACTTTTCTTATTATTATTTCAAGAATTGATTGGTTCCTCTCTCTGTATAATTATTATTTCTAAATAATTTGTTTCAAAAGAGGAGTAAAAAAATCAATAGGTAATTTTCATCGATAAAAAAATAGGTTGGTTATTTAGTTGACTTAGAATTAGTTATGCTTTCTATTACTATACTCTCGGGTGTGTGCCAAGTTACGATTTGGTACCCAACGGTCGGAGACTTCTGTACTTCTCAGTCAAGCGTGTCAAGGTCGTACGAAGAGGCACACAGTAATGCTCGTCCAGAATACACGGCAGGTGTAGCGTGCCACGAACTGCACGCATTTGCATCTGATCTTCTACACAATTGCAATGAAAAAGAAAAAGAAACAACGAGAGAGAGAGAGAGAGAGAGAGAGAAAGAAAATACAAACGATGCAACAAGGTGAAAGAATAAATTACTGAAGTTGATTTATTATATAAATCATTCGATAAATCACGATTAAAATTTGATTGTTAAAAATGAAATTAAAACTAGCCAAGAGAATTTCAGAATTTCATGAACAATATTTAAACGCAAATTAATTCGTTTCTATAATCTATTGATTAAACTTAATCAAGTATAATGAGTAAATAAATCAAATCAAATGATTATACGAATGAAGTGATTTGAATTTGTTTATATTGGAATATTTATTAGTTAATTCTATAAGTATATGAGGGATAGTGCATGGAACGTTACGAGATACTGCGTCTATGGTAGACGCAATGCGTAAACCCATGGGGTATTATTGATTTTCCCTCTGTTTTCAAGATGTCTTTTCCTAAATGTACTTTAGTAACTTGAGTATCTATTTTGTGAACGAGTGATATGATATTTCATATTTACGTTGACATATTATTTCTAGTGGGTGGAGGAAAGATCATAAATATGATTCTAGTCGTAATAATAATTAATATGTTGACCCATTCGTAATTGAATTTTTCTTGTTGTCTTTGGTAAGAAAATAAAATTGACATGGGGTTGGTTGGTTGGTTGGTTGAAAAGTTTCGAGTCATTTCATTTAAAAATATAATATAAATAAACAGACGAAAAATAAGATGAACACGTTTGATGAGATTTATTTCAAACGAAATTTTCTAATTTCGATGATTGTTGAAAATAAAACGATCGAAATTAGAATCAAAATTGTACGTAAATCTCGTTGTTGAAATATTTAGTCACGGTGTATAAACAAGTTCTGCGTCAGCAGGGCTCGAATTCTGATTGGTCCTCGTAATACCGCATGCAAGTTGTCTAGTCTCTGGTTTACCAAGTGGATGCTGCACGCTAGTAAATAAATTGATCCTTGGCTCTTTACCATATGCCGAAGAAAAATCTTACAGTATCCTATTGATGATAATTAAACTTTAAAATTTCGTTGTAAATGTGCTATTTTTTCAGTTGCTGAAGAAGTCCCGATGAAGGGAAGGTCTTCAATAAGATCAAAATAAACGTTCTAAAAAAATGTTCAACTTATCCAATTTCCTTAAAACACTTTTATTAATAATAAATGATAATAGAAATGATTTCTATCGATGATTTAATCTTATCCTTAAATTTATAATATGGTTAATATAGTTTCAATGGATTATTCTTGAGGTAAGAAGAAAATGATCTAATCAATCAATCAATCAATCAATCAATCTATTTATCTTGTACATGAGTTAGCTAAAAATGTTGCTTTTTAGGGTTACTCGGTGAAACGATTAAAACGAGCCGATAAGAAATCCGATCGAGATGAGAAAGAAGAAGAAGAAGAAGGTGAGGGTGGAAAGTAGAAAGAGAAAGAAAGAAACAAATAAATAAATAAATAAATAAAGAAAGAGAGAGAGAGATCGTGACTGTGGTGCTATTATCGCGTTCGAGGAGATAGTAGGCCAACTTTCGAGATGACAGTTTTATCCTCTGTGCATGGCGAACCATGCAAAAGCGAACCGACCAGCAACACAGTGCGATTCTCTCAAGTGTATATACCAAGCAACAAAGTAAGCAACCAACCAACCAACCAGGGAGATGAAACGTAAAAGGGGGAGAAGAAATCCTCGAGCACGTTTTCGCTACTTTCCGAGCACGATATCGTGAGAATCTGTGGTGAAAAGTGGGGCTCCTTACGTAGAACGAAACGTCGGTGCTTCGCACGAGGGTAAAAGTTGAGAAATCCAACGGGGAAATCCTATCGCGTGTAGGACGAAAAATACGATCACTACTTTACTACTACTACTATTACTACTACTACTAGTTGATAATTGCACGGGTGGGAAAACATTCGGAGCGATGACTCTTTAATAAACCAATCTAGAAATGAGGAATCTGACTAATCTCTTTCTGAAAAACGAAAGGATCAGCAGATAGGTTCGAGAAGATATCTAAGAGAAATTTTCAATGTTTCGTTTAAATTATTCAAATTTTCTTCTCGTAGTCGTTCTTTTAAACTTGGGCTTTTTTTTCTTCTTCTTCTTTTTAGTTTCGTTTGCAATTTTCCTTTTTTTTTTTGAGATAAGATTGATAAAGTTGACTCTTTCGGTGAGTTTATTTTTGTTTAAAGTATCGATATTATATTATATTATAAATATAAATCATTTATTTATAAAATATATCGACAAATTCCAAATGAATTCGTGGATCATTGCGATAGATAAATTAAAAAGAATAAAAAAAAAGAAAAAAGATGATAACACAATTAGTATCATTTTAATAAGAAAGAAAAGAAAAATAGATCATTCGTATAATTTGTGAAATGTTGAAATAGAAAATGCGTTTCGTTTGATAGTAGATATCTTATTTCTCTTTCTTTGTTTGTGTCATCTCGTTTGAAGAGGAGGAAGAAGAAGTCACTCTTGATTCATGCCAAGCGGTAAGAGTGGTCTTCACTTTAAAGCGACTTGGCTTAGAGAGTTCGAGACGATTTTCACGTGGCGCGAGACGACCAATAACAAGATGAGAAAAAAGAAACGAAACGAAACGAAAAGAAAAGAAATAAATAAATAAAGAAAGGAAGAAAGAAAGAAGAGTTAGTGTCTTTCCTTAGATTAACGGTGTAGTAGTAGTAGTAGTAGTAGTATTAGTAGTAGTAGTAGTGCGGTACAGTGCGGTACGGGTACGATCTTCTCGCTTTGCACGGGGTTAGCGACCGTGAAAGTACTCCCTTGCAAATGTGGGTCGGCTATTTTTCAAAATCGTTGGGACCGATTGCGTGCGCCCACAATCGACCCACTTAGTAACCGGAGGTCGTTGGACTTGGATGAGAGTTGCTCGGTTTCCTCGTTCTTCTCACCTTCGGCCAACCTCGAAGACAACCGTTTCTGTGTGTGAGGATCTCGCGACATGCCGCCAATAGGCTTGCTAATGTCTGTGCTGTTACTGCAAACCGATCTTTGTACTCAACAGACCAGACCAGATCAGATCAGATCAGAACAGAACAGAACAGAACAGAACAGGCTGGATCAAACTGAAGAAACAAGTAAACAAGCAAACGAGTGTGAGCGAGCACGAAAGAAAGTGCAATTCCCTAATAAGAGTCGGTACACCGGTTGATTCTGTTGAAGAGGCTCGCTCTCGATTCCCTCGATTCGATCTTCCTTTCGATTCCTTCCAATCGTTTCTTTCCATTACCAGAACAAGAGAGAGAAAATCGATAAGATATATCGGCCAACTTTGAATGGAAACTCTGTTGCGGTTGTCGAACTTCCGAAGTGGCATGCGTGCATGTATTCATGCACGTATGCATTGACGAAGATGACGACAACGACGACCCGCTGCTGTTGCACTCTCGCAAAAGGAAAAGGAATCCTTACGTCCGGTGTTGAAGAATCTCAAACTCTCTCAAGAAAAGAGAGGAGGATCATCGTCTTTGAACGATTTTTCCTTTGGACGCGGTTGTTTGTTAGCCAACTCTCTCGGGTTTTGCATTTATTATTTTTCCACTCTCTCTTTGCATCCGATGTCCTTCTTTCTTCCCTTCTTTTTTCTTATACTTCCAATCAACTGTAACATATATATATATATATCCACGTGGTTTGTTGGATAAGGAGGAAAAGCAAAGCGGAAGGTGTTTCCAATCGTTCCGGTCATATTATTCTTATTATTATTATTATTCTAGAGCTAAAACAGCTCTCATCTTTGATGCAAGTCGGTCAATCGTAAATAAAAGTACTACTACAGCTTTGTTTGTCGCAAAGGCGCGCTCCACTTGCAGCACTTTCATAACTGAACGACGGAGAGAGCAAGCAAGCAAGCAAGCAAGCAAGTAAGCAAACCAAACCAAACCAAACCAAACCAATGTAAGAACGAGAAAGAGAGAAAGGTGATGCTGTATGTATGTATATTTCTGTTTGAACGTGTATGGATATGTACGCTACGAGAGAAAGGAAGGTACAGAAGTGGTGCTTTCCAGGGTCCAGAATCGGGAAGATTCTTCGTCCCTCCTCCGCCTTAGTTCATGGTCTCTTCGTTGACTCTCATCCGATTTCTGAATAAGAAGCGAACGACTTTTCTCGCTTCGAAACCAGGTCGGTCGTCTTCCTCCTCTTCTTATTCTTATTATTCTTATTTTTATTCTTATTCATCTTCTTCTTAATCGTCGTAAGTTGGGTTGTGTTATTCTTCGTTGTTTGTCAGATCAAATGAATTTCTCTTCTAACTTCCTCGTCTAATCTCTCAACGTAAAAGGACCATTAGTGTTAATCCAGTTAATTTCGTGCTGTTTTGACGTCTTTTAAAATTCGTTAAGAATCATTTTTTGTTTTTTTTTTTTTTTTGTAAGAATTAGTAAAATAATTGTACAAACAGGGTTATGTGATTTATCGAATATACTTGTTTTTAAGTAAATGAACAGTTTAAAGTTTTTGATCAAATGAATGAGTAGAGTTTCCTTTCGTAAATTGATAACAGGGGAAAGCTCTTATAGATAGGAAAATAGAAAAAAAACACACACACAAAACAGTTGCAGCAGGAGAGAGAGAGAGAGAGACTCGTCGGCCGGCGGTAGGTTAACTTTGCGTTAGTAAAGAACGAAAGAGAGTGAGAACACGAAGGCGAAGCAAGAGAGTGAATGACGCCGGAGAGAGAGTAGGCCAATGCCAGTGTCAGCGGTAGTCGGCTAGTAGTCAGCCCCTCTCGGCAAACTTGATCGTGAAAACAGAAAAACAACGAGCTGCGCCGATTACGTTCGCGATCTCGCGATTTATTTATAGGCCCTCTCAAGTAGTTATCTTTATTTTTCATTCAATATCCTATAGATACGAAACAGAATAAAAGAATGATGATGTATAATGTTTCAGAAAAAATTATCAACCTCCTTAAAAAAAAACCCCCTTACAAATTTATAATCCAATTGAAAAATTGTCTATGTCAATTAGATGAATCTTATATTCTAACAGTGAATCAAAGGAGATTATTTATATTACGATGATATTCAATTGATTTCATCAAAGTACAATCTTTGATATATTTCTAAGTTAAGCCGGCAAAGTAAGGTAATTTAGATTTTGATCATTGTGGATAATGGACGGGATTGAGTCTCGTGACGTTTCAATGCGAGCCAATATGTGGATCAATGCCGTATTCCTTGAACAATAAATATGCAACTTTAGAAATGGCAATAGTCTAGGTTCAGTGGTTCTCATGCGACTAATCGTTATGTTTAACTCAACAATTGTAATCATTTAATTCAGGATAGATCGATTGGTATTATCGATACTACTTTTATCTCGTTTTTTGATTATTTATATATTTATTTATTATTTTTTGGTTTACTATTTATTGTTCACAATTTGGAACAATGAAAGACATAACGAGAAATATCATTTGGTGTGATGATATTTAAAAATAATGAAATATAAATGTGATTCATTCTAGGAACTTGTGGTATAAATACTGAATTTATGTGTCACGTTGATATATTATAAGTTACAAAGTTGTCACTACTAACCTAGACACACTACGGACGTTCTTTATCTAGTTCATTGTCAGGACTTTGTGGTTAATAGGTGTAACGTTGATGTGCGTGTTCTCCACACCTATCGCGTGGTGGGCGAGTTTAAATCCGCAAAACCACGAGATACTCGTCGATCCAGTTCCTTTATGGAATCAAACGAACAATCATGCAAACATCAACGAACTATAACATCAATTTCAAATGTTATCAAACAATTATTAATCATTCCTATCGATGATTTTCTTTCCTTTTTTTTTATTATCAGTCAATACTCGTAATATATTTTTTTTTTCATTCTTTCTAATCGTTCGTAATACTGAAAAAGAAGAAAACGAAGAAGAAGAAGAAGAAACCGCGATTAAATTTGAAATCGTTGCCCAAGCGATTATGTTCGATGTTACCTAACGTTTATGTATCTATTAACGGGTTGCGTCGTTGTACATAAGTATTTTACACACACACACATATATACACGTACACTTCGATGTCGATGAAATTTCCCCTCCGCGTAATTACGAATTCTCGCCGAATTCGAAATAAGAAAAGGAAGAGGTGGGAACATGTGGGTTTGAGATCGGGTAGCGTATGTAACGTTACGAAACAACGGGGATCATTTTGAAACAATTTTGGCATTGGTGACGACACCTTCAGAGAAAAAGAGAAAGAAAATCGATATCAGTGAGAAAGAAACAGAAATAAAAAGAAATAATTTAAAGAGAGAAAGAGAGACAGACACATAATAAGAACAAAAAAGTAGAATGAGAGGGAAAATGATGAAGAAAGAATAAATAAAGGGGTGGGAGGAGGGCAAATAAAAGAATGAAAAATCAAAGAAGAAACCTAATCGTTAAGAAAGTGATCTCCGTTCAAGGATATTCGATAATTCGAGTTCATCGAACCCCACGGTACGTTTGATTATAATTTATCATTGAAAATCAATGAGATTTTTTTAACATAGTCGCGAACCAAGTTTATTAAATAGTATTTATTTTTATACGGATAATTATATTTGATTTATTAACAGAAAAATTAAAAACATTTTCTTTTGATTTATTTCAATAATTCGTATTTTCACATTCTTTAATATTGTTACGGTATTCTTGTTATTCCATAATTTTGCACGAATCTTTCTTCGAAATATATTTCATTCCATTATTTATTTCATTTTTCGTTTACCTTTTTCTTTTATTTTATTTCTAACGTTAAATTATTCAATCGATTGCGTTCAAATTCGTTTTCGTTTTTTCTTAGAAGATATTGCAAAAAACGAGAGTGAAAACTAAATGAAAAAAGGAAGATGATGATAATGATGATTGTTTAGAGAGAGCGTCGTTTCAATATTTGATTATGTCAACGTAACGTTGAAACGCGTTTTCGATATATTTTTCGGTTTAGTAAGAAACTTCGTTTTTAAAGAGAATATGTCGAAGTTATTGAACGTGTGATTGTTAGTCCTGTTGGAAAAAAAAAATGGGAATAAAAATGCATCGATGGAATATTTCAATTAAATTTATTCACGTAGATTTTAATTTAATTTTCTAAATAAATAAAGTATTTACAATTGACAATATATGAATATATGATTGGGTAAGTATTTAGATCATCAACATGATCGACGATTATTTATTTGGAATAACATCGAAATATTTTTGTTCGTTTTGATTTATATTTATTTTTTTTTCCTTATCTTTGATTTAATAGAAGAAACAATGTTATAATCGACGATACTCAAACGTGACCCGTACAAAAAAATATCATACGTTTTAGCATAAAAACAAATCTTTTTTTTCTTTTTTTTTTTTTTTCAGAGAATATTTTGGATTGCATTATAACATTATTTTTTTGTTTAATACTTTCGATTAAAAAGAAGAAACAATATTATGATCGGCGATACGTACGAATAATACGACAGAAAGAAAATAATCGCGCGTTTCACAATTTTTTTGTCGACAAATTAAAAAATTGAAATCTTATTTTTAAGTCTATGGTACGATATTAAATTGCGTAAATTTCATTTGGCAAATCTTTAAGAATTCCGATAACAACGAAATCTTCGTCTTTTCCCTTCTCCCTTCTCTTCCACCCCTTCTCTCTCCAGAAGAAGAAAAAATAATATAAAAAAAAAAAAGCTTTGATCACATTTCGTGCATCGTAAACAGCACAACAGATATGACGTACGTAAAATATAAAATTAAATGAAATAAAATAAAAATATAAAAATAAAAAAATTGGTAGCGCCACCTTTGTGATTTCTTTTTTTTTGTTTTTTTTTTTTTTAAACGTTCGGTAATTTCGATGTTGAAAATTTGAAACGTGGAGAAGATACGTGATACTTCTTCTTCTTCTTTTTCTATTGTCGCTCTAAGTCTTTCGTTATATAAAGCCTAAATGCTATTGGACACATCGAAATGTTTTAGAAAAAGAAAACGAACGAACGCACACACGCATACGCACGCAGTTACACGCACGCAGTGTCTGCGATAGCTGGAATTCTAAAGTTGTTTCCATTCTAACTTTAGAATCGTTTCGTTAACCCACCCAAAGAGAGAGAGAGAGATGTCGTAATTACGAATTGAATTACGAATTGAATTACGAATTGTTGTACCCTTTTTTTGCTTTCGATTTTTTAGTCTCTTTCTTTTACTTTTATTTTCTACAGTTCACACGAAATCACACACACCACGGAGGGGGAGAGGGGTCGTTCGCCCTGTGACGAAATAATGTAGATCTATTGGTTACTCGAACAATTAATATTTAATTATAAAATAATTAATATCCTAGATATAAGCATAATAAAGAAGATGAAAAAAAGGATATTAAATGGCAAATATTTTTTGCTTTCGATTTTTGTAGCCTCATTTTTTTCTTTTTATTTTTCTAAAGTTCACGAAACTATATAGTTCGTTGGCACTATGACGAAAAAATAATCTCGTTTATTAATATTCGAACAATTAGTATTCAATTATAAAATAATTGGTTGTTAGAGATAAGAGAGCATAATAAAAAGAAAAAGAAAATAAAAATAAAATGATAAGATATATATATATATATATATTTGATTTAATATTTGTTAATTTTGTTAATTATAGAAATGAAGATAATAAATTA
>NW_014569727.1:319156-325657 GCF_001313835.1 Polistes canadensis
TCAATTATAAAATAATTGGTTGTTAGAGATAAGAGAGCATAATAAAAAGAAAAAGAAAATAAAAATAAAATGATAAGATATATATATATATATATATTTGATTTAATATTTGTTAATTTTGTTAATTATAGAAATGAAGATAATAAATTATCGATAAGTTATCAGGAACTTGTAGATATATGTTTTCTAATAGTTTTAATGATATAGATTAATAAACAAGACGATTAAATAGTCGAGCAAAAAATTTCGAGTCACGTCGTTGTCGTAGACGTTTTGGGTTACTGTATTCGTTCGATAAGCCAAATGGGCCCCTCCGTGTGTTTCACTTTCGGCGCCCAAAGAATTAAATTCCTTCGGCGGATCCAGTCGCGACTCATGGCGTGTCAAGGACAACGCGTCTATTCTCGCATACTACTTTCCTAAGAGCATCGAACAAAAAAAAATCACCTCCTCTACTTCTTCCCATTGCTTGCTTCGACCAAACGTGTGCATGGTTGTTGTGCAAGATGACATCACAAATTATCTCGATTTAAAATATTAAAAGAATTATTGTAAGATTTATGCATATTATTGTTAACGTTTAACGCACAAATAATCATTGTTTTTCTTTTCATTATTTATATTAATTTTTAATTTAAACGAGAGGTGAAATAAAAAAGAATAAAAATAAATATTCTTGACTATATATAGATATCAGTTCACATTAAATTTAAGGAAGATTCATCGATTAACTTCATCCTGTTAATTTCGTGTCGTTATGCGCGCGCATCGTAATTACCGGCTAACTTCATCCTGTTAATTTCTTGTCGCTGTGCGCGCGCATCGTAATTACCGGCTAACTTCATCCCGTTAATTTCTTGTCGCTGTGCGCGCGTATCGTTAAAAATTCACTCCCATCATTTTTTTGTCCCCGAATACGCCAAAAGAAGTATAACTTCAAAAAAGGAAGAAAAAGAAATTCTAACAAATAGTTTCCCGGTAGAAGCACAGATACGTGATGCACAAGTAAATAGCGTATCGTAAAAGGTCTACAATAAAATAGGTCAATTCGAAATAGCGAATGCGATTTCGGAGAAAAATTGGGAAGTAAATATATTCCTAGTTTGAAAAGTCTCGCAGATAGAATTTTAAGGCTTTGCTGTGTAACCTTTCAGAGACTTATACATAAATACTTTTATGTATTACATGTATGTAATTTTTATTTCAGTCTTAATAACAAAAGGGTATAATTCTATTAACATGCTAGACTCAAAACTTTTTAACCCTTCTTTAAATAATAGACACAATACATTTTTATTATATACAAATATTAATTTCATTTGTTCAGTGTAAGTATAATAAAATCTTGACATAACCTATAAAAACTCATGACAAAAATTAGCATCCCTCGGCATGATAGTTTATGAACTTTTGAGCCCTTCACATGCTAAACTCTGAATCATTCAGTTTCTTTATATATATATATAAAATACTTTTATGTATTCCACGTGAAGTAAATGTTACATTACATTATACTTCAGTTATAAATTATATTTTATTATTTACGATCTAAGAGATAGTTGGATATCGGAAAAAATATAGGGCGTATCTTCTAGTAGTATTTCTCGAAATTTGAACTTTCAAATGTTTCCCCGATCATCTTTCTAATTCCGCAAGACATTTTTATCTATTGCAACGCGTGTGACGAGGATGATTTTTTTTTTTAAATTTTAAATTTTTTTTTTTAGGACCTTCAATTCTAGAAAGTAAGATGAGGAAACGTTGAAAGCCCATAGTTGTTTAAATATATAATATCACTTTTCGATATACGTGTTTGTGTGAGCGTCACACAAATACGTAGACGTAGACGTACACGCGTTTAGAGCAGAGTTTCTCATAAGTTTGCCGTTAGAGAAAAAAGAATTTAAGTGAAAGATAGAGAGAGAGAGAATGTGAGAAAAATTTCGATAGTCGATGTTTAATACGATTTAACGGCGAGAGCTCATCGTAAAGAGAATTAGGCCGTGAGGACCTGTCCGTCGATGTCCTTGACACGCTGAAAGTGAGTCCGGTCCCACGAGTACTAACTTTAAGGACTTACGTAATCGATCGTAGGTGCAACGTCGAATAAACGAAATGACGAGAACGAAATTCAACCGCCAACGCCAGTTTTTTTTTTTATTTTACACAGACGGTAGAAGTTGTTGGTTCTTTTTTTTTTTTACTATTACCAATACTAATCCTAAAATAATTCAGAAATGTTATTCGTGAATGATAGGGAAAGTGCATTTTATCAGAATGTGTTTTAATACTTTGTTATAATATTCTAATCATATTTTACCTTAGGAATTTAAAAATGATTTTCATGGAAAATAATAAATTGTACAATTCGTTAATGTTCAATTCAAATAATAGAAATATAATTTGATCGATGATCGATTGTTATTAGTGTTAGAAATGTGTTAGAGTTTGTGAAATGGTATTATAAAATTGACCGGAACAACAATGATGAAATATGAAAGCTAACCGGTAGCTACGATTCGATAGTTCACCATAGATGGTAAGATCGAACCGTTAATACTTCGAGACATGGGAAAAGAACTCTTATGAGAAGTAAATGGAAGTGATATTTGATCGTAAGAACGTTAGATAACTGTGTTTTTAATAAAAAGGTGTGTCTTTAAACACACACTCTTGGTTCTATCAATATTATATTTCAATATCTCACTTCTTTATTTTTTTCTTCTTTCTATTAATTATTATAAATAAATATAACATTACAATGTTATATAATATATCTCATATAAATTAAATGAATTCATATTTTTGTCAAACATTTATACGAACCAATTTGTATCAACTGTTCGTTCGATTCAATGATTATGGAAAAATTTGAAAAGACAAAAAAAAAAGAAAACGTAAGAAGTTATACTTCGTTTAGCGTATCAAAAACGAATATAATCTCCATAACCTCAAAAATAATTTCAATTTGCGCGCGCATCGTAAATATCGACAACTTCGTGGTGTCGATTTTTCGGTCGCATCTAACCTCACTTTCCAAAACGCATTTCAAAAGAAGTATAACTTCGAAAAACGAAAAGTAATCGAATAATAAACTGTATAAAAATCTAAATGAAACATATATATATATAAGAAAAAGTAATATTATAAAAATAAAAAGATAGGTTGATGATGTGTCGTCGAATCGTCAGAGTGTGTCGCATCGAGGAGCACATGAATGAAAGTGAGATCTGATTTATGAATAAGCCTTAGCTGGCCTTGAATACATTATAGTGGTTGTGTGGTGGTACCAGTGTCGCAAGAAGAGTGAAGAAAACCGACGTTAACGGGCAAACACCTGTTTTCTCTCTCTCTTTTTCTCTTTCTCTTCATCAAGTTGGCCTCTCAAAGCCACTAAAGCCAATTATTACGAGCCCGTTTACTTGTTAACGCTTTTTTTCTTTCCTTCCTTCCTTCCTTCCTTCCTTACTTACTTTTAACCGATGATTCCAGAACAGAATTACGGGAATTTCTACATAATTTCATACCAACAAAACTACTATACTACTCTTTTACCAACCCTTCCTCTATCATCTCGTCATTTTCATTTATAATTATCTCGTAATATCCTTTTTTTTATTTTTTATCTCTCTTTTTCTTTTTTATCTTTTACTTTTTCTTTTGTTTATAACCCTTTGAGTGCTGATTACTTTGAACTGATGAGTGTTTTATACGAATGAAATTAGTTTATTATTAATGTGGACCACAGATATGCTAATATTAATAAATTATATTATTACTAAGTTTAATTCTTAGGGAAGTTATTTTTTGGTAATATTAAGAAAAAAAAATTTTGGATAAGAAAAAAAAAAATCTTTATTATATTAACATTAATAAATTATATTTAATAATTTTTGTTCCTCACAATATTATTTTCATCTGACAAGATACAACCAAAAATATTATATTATTTTACATTCCTATTGATAAACACATGCGTAACAACTTTTACCAAACGCATATATGCGTTTATAGCATTCAAAGGGTTAACAACCAATTCCAATAATTTGTTTTATTCATCAAACGTTTAAATATTAGTTTATTAAGTACATTCATTTCTACTTTCAATCAAATAGTAATCTTTGTTATTTTAAAATAATCCGAGTTGTTGGTGTGTGTTCAATCGAACGAATTCTTCTTCTTTCTTTCTTCCTTTTTTTTTATTCTTTCTTTACTATCGATTCCTATACGAGTAGTCCATGCAAATATTACGTATGAACGACCTATCGATTTATATAGGAATCATACTACCTATAGGAGTAAACTATACTCGTGCCAAAATATGTCATATAAAAAAAGAAATAGTTGAAAGAAAATAAATATAAAATATTTGAAAGAAAGCTTATAAACTCTCTGATAAACGTGTTCTCGATCCAATTTTTGTTTTCTGATTGTTTTTTCTTTTTCTTTTTGTTAAGAATTATCAAGAATCTAGAGAATGGGTTCGATGGATAAAAAATGATGATAGGTTATCGGGAATTCGTGGTCCAATTAACAGAAAATAGATTTAAACGATGTGTATATTTGAAATCTGCGAAGTATTAAATACATTTCATTGATCTTAAACGATTCGTTTGATATTACTTGTTCTAGTAATTTTTTTCTTTCTTTTTTTATCGTGGATTTCTGGTTATCTTCAAATTGCCGGGTTATTATCGACGCCAAAATTACGAATCGTGTCGAGTATATGCCATGCCAGTTGGACTATCGCGATGGCACCAATTGGCTTAGGTTAACACACACACACATACACATACTTATACACTCCGGTTCTTGTTCGTTTTAATAGATCGACTTTAACGATACTTTAACGATTTCTCTTTCTCCATCTAGTTGTTGCAACTACTAAAAAAAACAACAAAAAAGAAGTGACTTTCCACTCATCTTTACAACGAACAAATCAACGATCAAACTCCGATAAGATTTTATACCTTTTAATTACTTTTCAAACTTACTCGTTTATTTTATCCAATTTTAAAATGAAAACACCGGATAGGTAAGCAGATAATTTAGTCAATTTTTAAGCGAAGCGAATGATAACTTAATCTATTGGAAGATTAATTTATCTAATATCTAAATTACTCTATGAGACAAAAATTAAATTGATATTTCATTATTTTTTTTCACGTTATGTGTGTTCTATTATTTTTCTTTCTTCGTGTCATATAATTAAACAAATTATTTTCTAATACACTCGATAGACAAATGTGTTGATAATAATAATAATAATAATAATAATTTAATTATTATTTGAATTTTGTGTTTTATGTTTTATTTTGTGATTTTTGCTTCATTTAATATTTTAAAATAGATGAATTGAGGCAAGGAAAAAGAAATAAATATATTGCATAAATGTCAAACGTGACGTAATCTGCGTTCCCAATGACAGTGACAACGCGGATATTATTTTTATTCATCATTTTATATAGAAATAATAATAATAATAATAAATGGTGCTTCCACGTGTTTTGTATATATGCGCGTGGGTAATTTTATTTTTAAATATTGTGTTTTTTCTTTTTACTATGAAACACGCGTAAGATAAAACCTATCGTTAGGTTGACCTTGGTTTAATAAAGTGCGTGAAGTTTCTATCAGGAAATTCAACGCATATATTTATAGTAGTGCCTTTTAAACGCATTTAAAATGTCAAAGTGCATCCTTTGATCCGCTTTCTCGTACCCGATCGATTTCTACACGTCATTTTCAACACGTGTGTGTGTGTGTGTGTGTATTCGCGTGTTTCCTTCCAATCCGAGAAAAATTTCAAGGATTCTTCTATGAACGCGAAATTGAAAGGAGAGAAAAAGAAAAAGGAAAAAAAAAAAGCATTAATATTCTCTAAATGTTAATTATACTAATCGAAATCGAGGTCAACTAACTCGTTCAAGAAAATATGCTCGTCAATTGTGCATTTTTATGATCATGGTTCGATCATTTCCTGATTATATCTTTCGACTATTCCTCTTTCTTCACTTTTTATTATTCTTTTTTTTTTATTCCTTGTTTATTATATTTTTTCTTCAAATCGTTTCGAAGAAGCATTTTATTCGTATAGGTTTCTATAAAAAAAAAAAAAGAAATAAGTCACGTTGCGAGGCGATTACGTGCTTAAGCTGTTTTCACGTCGTACCAATCGATAATATTAAAGCTAACGTTCTTAACACGTACACAACCAATTTAGCATAAATCTTCTCGTCATCTTCTTTTTTTATTTTTCTCTCTTTTTTATAATATAATATATTTTATTTATCGTATTATTATATAAAATACGAATAAAAATGTTAAATCGTATATTATTTTTCTATACTATTGTCAGAATTTGTGTAATAATCAATCAAATTAATAATATATATATATATATAATCAGGTTTTTATTGCACAACTTACAAAGTTTTTTACAATGTCTTATCATTATAATCAAATTAATAATATTTAAGCCAAGTTATGCGAAAACTTTAA
>NW_014569727.1:326222-329609 GCF_001313835.1 Polistes canadensis
TTATAATATAATATATTTTATTTATCGTATTATTATAAAATACGAATAAAAATGTTAAATCGTATATTATTTTTCTATACTATTGTCAGAATATCTATAATAATCAATTTGATTAATAATATTTAAGTCAAGTTATGCGAAAAGTTTAACACCAATCTCGAAGTGTATGAAACAATTTAGGATAAATCTTCACGTGATCTTCTTTTTTTATTTTTCTTTTATAATATAATATTTTATTTATCGTATTATTATAAAATACGAATAAAAATGTTAAATCGTATATTATTTTTCTATACTTTTATCAGAGTTTATGTAATAATCAATCAAATTAATAATATTTAAGCCAACTTATGCGAAAACTTTAACACCAATCTCGAAGTGTATGATACAATTAAGTTTAACACAGTACACAATGTTAGATAATTTAAGAAAAATAATTACCACAGTCCTTAATAAAAAATATTTCACGCAAATCTATCTATTACTTAAATATTTTCAGCTTGTAAATTAAAGACAATTGTAAATAATATTAATTATATTACTTTCTATATTATTTATAAAACTGGCGACAAATTAATGAGAATACAATTACTTGAAACAAAAAATCAGATTTACTGATAGTGAAATAAATAAATCTTTGTATGATTTACTCGATTCGTTTGTTCTATAATATATTAATTATTATTTTTTTTTTTTATTTAGCCAACAGAATCTCAAATAACTAATTGACACCAAAAGATTAAGAAATATTTTATACTTATAATAATAATTGCATTTTTTTATTTATTTATTTATTTATATATATTTTTTTTCTTTTTTTAGTATGAGAATATTCTTGTAACGTTAATTCAATGTATCTAGGATCTCTGGGAAATGAAAAGAGGAGGAATGATTGAAGCTATATAGGGTCGTTCAATAAATAGGCGCCAGGAATCCTGACGCCTTCACTGCGGGCCTTTTCACTGCGTTTTCTTTATCTCTTTTTCTCTTTCCTGGAATACACCAGTGGTATTAATCTTTTTAACTTCATCATCCCCCTCTTATCAACCCCCACCTTCTTCTCTCTCTCTCTCGTATTCAAACTTTGTTATCGAAAAAAGGAAAAACGTGTACTCGAGAATGCATTACTCAAATGCACCTTTCTTTTTTTTCTTTTTTTCTTTTCCTCTCCGTCATATTTTTTAATCGCGAACGAAAAGATTTTTCACCGATCGATAGCAAAAGTGAAAATACTTGTTGAAAATGGAATACGAAAGATACGGTAATGATTAAAAAATACAACAAAAAAAAAGACAAATATTACAGGAAGAAAAGTGTGCGGCTCGATTTTTTTCTTTCTTTTTTTTTTTTTCCTTTATATATTTTTTTTCCACGTGATATTTAAAAGAATGGAATTTCGAAATGTTGACGATACGAATAAAATTTGTGCACAACTTGAAATCTGTTAGAATAAATGTAGAATACCGTTTAGAAATTTGAAACAGAAGATAATATTATTTTATGCACATATTTTCTATGAAATTATAGTAAATTTTGAGACACGATTAAATTGAACACGTTGTTTCGTGCCAATTGTTTGTCACTTTTTAATTGGATCCTAAAAATTATGAGACACACCTTGTATACTTTTTTTTCTTATTTTTCCTTGTAATAATTATAATATGATCCCGTTTAGATTTAACATATAATTTTTTTAATTTTTTTTTCCTTTACTTTCTTTTTATTGGCTCGTTTAATTCACGTTACAAAAACCAAAAGAAAAAAAAAGAAACCGATCAACAATTCGCGTTATCACAATTTGTTCTCGAGAAGTGTGTGTTATCTAATCAATGTAATATTATTTCAAATGAATTTTTCGTATCATCAAAACTATCATGAAATGTCAATACCCGATGATTTATTAATTGTATACGTGCATGTAATATAATACTTCCGTTATAAAAAAAAAAAAAAACAAAAACGATAAAATATAATAAATAATTTGTGTCGATACATTTGATGCATCGGATTATACAAAATATTTAATTACATGCACATTTTATTATATTGAAGTATCAATGAAAATTTAATGCACACATGTATGCGTTTTGTTTTTTTTTTCTTTTTTTAACAAGAATAAAAAGTAATTATAATTATAAAAAGAAGAAGAAGAAGAAGAAGAAGCCTTTGACGTATTAGAAGACACGTGTTTTTTCTGCAATCGGTCAAGGTCATTACGACGATATCGACCTGCTTCTTTCGCAAACAACAACCCGCCTTTAAACCGACCTTTTGCCTTGCATACGTAACGAGAAACAGATTCTTATATATGTTTTTTTTTTTTCTTTTTTATTCTCTCATTATTCTCTTTTTTTTTCTTTTTTTCTTTGCTTTTTACGTAAATAACATACGTAAAAGACTAATTTTTTGGAAGAAACATTTGTCGTTCCTTATCGTCGTAAGATTATTCCGAATTTTCGTAAAGAAACTTATGAATCTTTGATTTGAAATATATTTTGTCAAAACAATGATGTTTGTTCACGAAACGATGATATGCGATAATCGAAATTGTTGTTTAATTTTTAACAGTGTTGCATTTGTGATATTTGAAAAGGACAACAATTTTGTTGCCTAGGGTGCATTACTTTTTTTTTATTCATCTAAAATGATTCTTTTTTTAGCGAAAGTAACATGTCGGGAATATTTAATGAACGTTTGACGTGAAATGAAAAATATGAAAAAAAAAAGAGAGAGAGAAAGAGAATGATCGTGCAGTTTTGATTTTTGTTGACATTTTTGTTTTGTTTTCCTCGTGCATAATAAGAGAAAAGAAAATGTATATTATTTTAAATAAAGTGTCATCTTTCTCGTTCTATCACACTTTCATTTCAATCGTTCTTCTTATTCTTTCTGGAATTTGTTACTTTTAATCACACATTTCATTGGAAAAAACATAATTTCGATATATCCAAAAATTCCACAGAAAGTAACGGTTGCAATATCAGGAATAAGAATGTTACGCGTTATTGCAAATGATATATCGCGATCGAATGGAAAATTATAATTGTTCATATGTTTATATATTAATTATCATTACTCGTTCGGAGAAAATAATAAATGAGAAATGGGAAATGGAATAAAACCACCAATGTTTTTATATATTTGTAAATTTTAATTTATTGTTTCGATACAACATATATATATATAATTGTCTGAAATAATATAATAATTTAATTAAATATTACGAGTACTGAAAAAAAAAGAAAGAATAATGTTTTATTTTTTAGATTTTTTTTTCGTTCATATTAATTGCAACATATATTTGTTTTCTGTTTTGTATGTTTTTAGTTTTTAAAAACTGATATTATATATATATAATTGTCTGAAATAATATAATAATTTAATTAA
>NW_014569727.1:330545-333409 GCF_001313835.1 Polistes canadensis
TTTTTTTTTTTTTTTTTTTTTTTGATAATAAATATTCTCTATTACCTATATAGGACTGAATAATAATACTTCGAAATTTGTCTATCTTTCGTTTTTTCTTCTTTCGTTCGATCAAATATTTTAATCATTTAATTTTATCTATTGTTTCTATTTCAATTTATCGTATATTCATTACTGTTTATTAATCAGTTTTTGTTTATTATTCTTTTTCTTTTTTGTACAAAGTATTTTCCAAAAAAGATATATAACTGTTGCAAGTGATTCGAAAAGAAATGCAACTCATTGAAACATTTACGCGAGTACTGAAAAAAAAGAATAACGTTTTATTTTTCATATTTTTATTTCGTTTATATTGATTGCAACATATATATTTGTTCTCCGTTTCGTGTGTTTTAGTTTTTTAAAAAGCTGATATTATATTATCGGTTTTGTAATAATTATTTTTCGGCTGTATAGTATCAGTTTACGGTTCATTTAGATAAATCATTTTTCTGAGTATAGCACAAAAATATAATTGTGAACCGTAACGAATAAACAAAATTCAAAAATAATTTATAAAATCAATATAGAATTGGTGTTTGTTTTTCCTTTTTTTTGGTTTATTTACGAAAATGCGTTTTTAACGTGCTAATCAAATTATTTGTTACATGTATTATCATCCGATATGACTATACGAGAGAATCAAACATCTTGTTTAATTGCAATACCCAAAATCATACCTGAATATTTCGTTTATGTTTAGCAAAAAGTTGCTAACTATATTTTTATCTTTTTTTTTTTTATGAGAAATGAATTTTTGTTTGTATTTATTAGCCATCACGTACAGGTTCTTCACGTTCTGAAGATTTAATGTTTCGCATTAACAAAACTGATGAGGACAGGTTTACGAAGAAAAAAAATTCAGTAAAAGGATCAAGCATAAGTTCTTTAACAATTGTTCAATTTCGACATAATATTGTAAAGAAACAAAAAACTGAAATTTCAATTTACTTGAGCATGTACTTTTAAATCCAAGCCAAGTATAACATTTATTTCTATACTTACAAATGTCTCCAATACCATAATCATTTTCAAACTTTTCTTAAAAATCATGAATCAATAAAAAATAAGTGATGAATTTATTTAAATTAATAAAAAAAAACAACGAAATAAAATCTATTGCATTTTATTGAAAACTTAAATTAATAATAATATTTTATGAAACATGTTTTAGATTTTAGTTGCAGGAACAATAAAATAAAATAAAATATATTAATCATAAATATACACAATGATTAAATAAAAACTCGAGTGGATATTTTTTTTCTGTTTCTTTTTTTTTTTTCTTTTGGTAGAAAGTAACTCCTGTTATCACTTTATTCGATTTGATTCATGACTTTAGAAACACCTGGTGCATAAATCCCTTGAAAGAAGTCGCAGGTGCAGTTTAACATATATAGTAGCATCGAACGTGTCGAAGTTCATAGAAAGGAACATTGAAATTGAATCGGTTAAATACTCAAGAGTCTTAGGAAACATTTTATCGAATAAAACGATCTTATCAATTTTTTTTTCGACACTTTAACTTCTAACAAAAAATGCAGAAAAAAAGAATAAGAAAATTGAAATTTAAAATACAAGTTGTCGAATGCACGTGAAAATAAGGACGATCACACACACACACACACACAATCTCTTTATTTAAAACAAAAATCTTGATCCCATTTTCCAAAGGAGAGAGGTTTAAAAGGATTTTGCAATGAGAAAAATAAAAATGCAAAGATTCGAGGACGAATGCTTGGAAAGCTCCTCGTAACTACTTTGAAACAAACCTTTTTGTGTCACACGAGTTGAAACAATAGCTCGGCGAATGTTAAAAAAAAAAGAAAAAAAATGGGTCTCCTTGATATTTAGTTGAATGTTTGAATTATTGTACATATATATTTATAGATTTATTTATATTTTATATACATATAACATGTGTTACAGGTAATAATATTCCACGAATCTACGATATATTATTCTCGACAAATAAGATTTATCTAAAAATTAATTCATTAATATGAATATTCGAATGAATTTAAACAAAATAAAGACAAATGTGTACACTAGAGTTCATTCAAACAGCATTGCTAGCATTTTAAATGAAATTAAATCCACTGAAATAAATTCGAGATAATTTCTAAAAAATCATGAATATAATAATAATAATAATAATCATATAAAAATAATGAAATGTATTATACATAAATATCTGCATAATTTTATTCATGATTTAATCATTTTTTCTAACTAAACTAATCTAAATGTTTATAATCGTATAATACTATCCAATAATTTTTTATGCACTACCGAAAAACCAATTTTGAACAAATCATTGCTAATATTATTCCCCCCCGCAAAAAAGGAGATTATTTCGCGTAAAAAATTCTTTTTGTTCTTGCTATCGTTTTAAGAAGTTAACCTTTTAAAAGTGAATCCCTTACCGCGTGGGAATATATTTGAATAGTTTGGAAACTTTCTAAAAAGAAATGAAACATATATTACGACTTTTGTGAGAGAAATAACAGAGAAAGGTCATGCGAACGTTATTGTTTCACGAATATATAGGGCTGAGAGGTTCTCGCAAGGAAAGGTTCGAAAATGGTTTTGATTAACGAGGGTGCAGACATCGGCCCTGAAGATTTGGAGAAGGGTCTACCATAACGTCCAACCAGCAAAGTGCCAGTGTCTGTCTGGCCTTGGACTACTCATCGACGTCTCCCTTTCTTTTATCTTTTTTTTTCTTTACTCCCCTTTCTCCCCTCTTTCGTATCTCCTATCATAGCAATTTTGTCGAAAAAGGTCTATGAACTTTTAAGTAAAATTTTAATCAAAAAAGAAAA
>NW_014569727.1:334504-339621 GCF_001313835.1 Polistes canadensis
TTCGAAATGTATTGTACAAATTGTTAAAAAAATAATTATTTTATCTTTTTTCTTTTTTACTCCCCTTTCTCCCCTCTTTCGTATCTCCTATCATAGCAATTTTGTCGAAAAAGGTCTATGAACTTTTAAGTAAAATTTTAATCAAAAAAAAAAGAAAAAAAAAACGAATCACTGATATTATTTTATTATATTACATTTTTATATTATCCATTTGTGCATATTGATTATATTATTTCAAGAAATTTTTCTAACAAAATATATTGTAATAAATAAATAAATAAATAAATAAAACAATTGCACGTGTATTCAAAATTATTTTCTTTTCTATATTGTGTTCGAAATGTATTGTACACGCAAATTGTTAAAAAAAAAATAATTATTATTATTATTATAATATATATTTGTTTAATAATATAATAATATTGATCTGTGAGAATAATTCAAATATATATTTTACCGTATGCAATTGTAAAATGAAATCCATTAGTTGGTTCCCGTTTCTTTTCTTTTCGGTTGATTTTATATATCGAAACCGTTCGTTCGAATAAGATACATGACGTAGCAAAGGAAAGGGAAAGTGGTCTGGCACGTTCGAAAGAAATACCGATTCATCTTGATTCTCTTTCGGTATCCTTTCTATAATTCTTTCAAATGTCGAATCTTTAAAGGGCTATTTACAATGGTTTTCAGAATAAAAAAGGAAGAAAAATGAAGTGAAAAAAAGAATAAAAAAAATAAATTTATTTGAATATTCGCAGTTAGTGACCTTTTTTTTTCTTTCGGGTGATCTTTTTAGAGATTTACCACTAGGATAAAAGATCACAATCTTTCAGCTAACGATCGTTTCTTGAGAAAAAAAAATATGTTAAACCCAACTTAATGTAATAAAAGAAGTAGAAAAAAATAAAAGTAATTTAGAAAAAAGGGCGGAAGTTCTTTATATTATTTTCCTTTTTCAGATTTTTTTCAATACTGTGGGAAAACGTGTTATACTTGAATATACCAAATTTTTGACCATTTTTTTCGAAATCAAAAGAGTTTCGTTAGGTCAGTTGTTTGATTTCAAAGGGAATTTGGTTTAACAAAGATGAAGTTGATGAGGGTTTTATTTACATATTAAATGGTTCTTAACCATACACAATATTCGTTTGAATTGATCATTTGTTAAGTGAATATAATGATTTAGCTGTTTCTTATATCTTCTGTGATTGCCGAAGATTAAGTTAATTGTCCTGATGCATTAGATTGATTTTCAGAGAACCTAACATTTCGAAACTTTTCAGATTAGGGTTTCTATTAATATCCTTTTTGATATGTTATTCATAGCGAAGTTTATTTCTAGACATGTTATATTATTTGAGTAGTATCAAATCCCTATTTGACATCTGTTTACCTTGGTAAAACATGAAATGACATATTTCTATCTTAGAGATTAGGATAACTAAGCAAATTATTTCAAGAATTTCGATATTCTATTTTTTTTTCTTTTTCCCAAGAGATATAGAAAGATAGGAAGATAAGATATTCAAATGGATGACAAATATTATTCTGATAAATTGACATCCTTATTTATCCTTTAAACGTTTTATCTCAGGTCATTTTGATATCACAATTGGAATTCTGATATCAAACTTACGATCAATAATTTTCTTATTTAATTTATAACAGAACAGATCTAAGTATAGTTCGATGAAAATAAAAAAATGTATTAAATTATTTTGGTATTTAATTGAAATATCAGAAAACCTGTGTATAGTATCAACAATATATTAACAATTGTATACAATTGTTAATTTAGGATTAAGCAAAAGTGTTAAAGATTCTCGTACGAGGAGATTATTTCGGTTTTTTTAAATTGGTAAAATTACGTGTCACACGTGGCATGCGTGAGTTCATTCATTTGTTCAGTTTGTTCGTTTATTCGAAATACCAGAGAAAAGAGGAAAGGACGTTTCGTCTTTCGATTAAATACGATCCACAGGGCTACACCATCATTTGTAGACACCAAACCACCAACTATATCATCAGTCGTTTCCGTTTCTTTATCTTTCTTTCATATTATTCTGTTCTCTTGTTCTCTTGAAGAATAGGAACTGTGCTTACGCATGGTCACGCATCTTTACGCAAGCAAGCTCTTGCAGTCACAGCAGCAACAGCGCAGCTAACGATTACATTTTATTTTACATATTTTTCAACATTCTTGATTACTCTTCTTTTTCTTTTCTTTTCTTTTTCCCTTTTTTTTTTTTTGTTGAAACGACACGTCTCAGCGTCTAGTCGTAATCAAAAACTATGCTCGAAGATAGTAACAAGAGAATTAGAACGCATTTAACAACCAGATGCAACATTTAACATCCGAGATTTGTATAAGTTAATCTTCAATATTAAATATTTTTTCAAAAGTTGCGAGATATCATTTTTATTATATTCAATTTATGTTTATTTACTATTTCATTTGCAACAACACGTTCAATATAATTTCGTTGATTTTTTCTTATTTTACCCTTTACGTTGCATAAATTTTTGACATTGTGTTTTTATTGGATGAATGTTTACTCTGTGTTGTGGTTGTTGGATTTGGGTCAGGAATTTTTGATCAGAATTGGGTCAGGAACTTGAACAGGTTTAACATAGCATTCCGATAATTTCACAATCTACGAATTTTCATTGAATATGATCATTTCATTATTTTTTTGTTCTTTTTTTCTGTTCGAAGTCACAAAATCCTTGGTCAACATTGGAATATATATTTTTTCTTTTAACGTCAATGACTTTTTTTTTCTTGGTTTATTATATTCTAACGATATTTAATCGAATCTTAAGAAAAGTAGAAAACCACGTCCGGTATATAAAATAAATATACGTAAAATCATATCCATGGCAATCAGAATGCTTTCCAAATTGACCTTCATTTCGTACGTCGAACTACGTTAGAGATGTTATTTTTCGTGGATATATTGAGATTAATAAATGGTCAAGAAGAATCTGTAAATCAATAGAATGGAAAATCTTTAGGTTTGAACGATGATGTAATCAAAAACAGGCTTTCAAGGACTTATTTTTTTGTATTTCTATTACTTACTAAGATTTATTACTTTTTCCTTCTGATGTGAAATTATCGTCAATATATTTTGTTAATAATATCAACGAATGATTGACAATGTAATCCCTTGTTTCTTGTTTTTTTTTTCCTCGAGTTTACAGATACATTTACCATTGAGATTTGAAATCGAAATCATTGAATTGTATAAATTTTCTTGGACGAGAGTGTCTATTACATGGAATACCATAAATTCGTATACAACAAGGTTTCCAACTTGGTTTTTGTGGGATCGGTGGAACGATGCAAATATTACGGGGTGAACTTTGTGGACAGATAAATGTTGCTGGACAGGATCTTTCAGGTGGACATGGTCTCATTGGACATCCAGAACATGGTTGACAAGACTGATTAAAATCAAATCAATTAAATTATACAATTAACCCGCGTTATACAAAAATTCGATAATTTAAAGAAACAATTAATATTATTTACCTTACCATTATATCATTTGAGATTCGTTTTAACTGATTTAATTGAATAATTATTTGTTGTTTGTAGGTTCGCGTTAAGATTTTAATTTGACATTTTGACGTATAATTTTGAAATGATGCGAAAACAAAAAATAACGAGTCGTTTAATTTAGATGATGTGATCACGAAACTTATATACAAGGAGTGTTATAAATGTGTCTACGATTTACACAATGAGAGATTTCTTTTGCCACTAGAGAGCGCATTGATTCGTTAGATCTGATTTTTCAAATATGGAATAATCTTACCTTTAACTTAGAAAAAAAAATAGATAAAAATAAGTAGAAAGAAAATGTAATAATTTGTTTATGATATCACAAAATCAAGAAACTGCATGTAAAATGTAATTGCCAGTAACCTTAAACAGTAAATCACAAAATCAACAATATAACATAACCTATTTAGCTGTAAGAAAATGAATCCTAATCCTTGAATTAATCCCTTAATTCAAATTAAGTATCTTCGTGATTAAAAGAAAAACATTCAAATAAGAACTATTTGTTTCATTTGTTTAAATATTGATTAAAATCACACACGTATTTAAATCAGAACTTCTGAACACCACCGCCGCCCTAGCGGAGAATTATCCTACTCGATATTTCATTATTTTCAACAACACAAATTCCAATCGTTCTCCTTGTATAGAACTTTGTTGATGTGATAATTAAAAAAATTAATTGACAAGAAAACACAATGGGTTTGGTTGGGGTCGGGTGGGAGGAAAATTTTCAAATATTTGTCGTATGATTTCGTGTCTATTAATCTATCGATTTCTCTCGAAGTTTTTCTCGATTGGTTGGCAATCGACATTCGCGTTTTTTGTTTACACGAAAATATCTGAGCAGGCGGGCAAGCAAGCAAGCAACCAACCAGGCAGGAGGGCGACCTCGAGAGATTGCGACGAACCCGCAAAACCTGACCTGCATTAACATGGCATCAGTTGTGTGCAGCGATATTCGGTGGTATCCGCAACGAGACCTTGGCTTCGAAACACCGAAACACAGATTCTGAACGACGAAGACAACAACGACGACGAAAACGACGACGAAAACGACGGGGACGACTTTTCCTCTCTCTTTCCTCGTCGTTTATATGTGTGTGTTGTGTATGTGTTCTTTCTTTTTTTTTTTCTTCCCTTCTTTGTAAGAGTTGTCCGAGAAGGTTTGATTGAACATATATATATATGTTTCTGTGGACTCGGATGAGAAATCCTTTAAAAACTTTGGCCAGGGATGTAGGCAAAGTTTTTCTTTTTATCGAAACAACACCACAACTGTTTGATTTCACGTTCTGGTCATTTTGTAAATGGACTCGATTGAAATATTGCAACAACAAAAAAGAACGTTTGGATTAATATGATTATATTTATATATTAGAGAGAGAGAGAGAGAGAGAGAGATAAAATAAATTGATACGAAAGTTTGTTTCGTTTTTTGTTACAGTTTTAAACTTGGCATGATGCTGGCTAAGATTTTCTTTTAACTAATAATACGATTTTTACGATCATATATATATATATATATATATATAAATATAAGAATAAT
>NW_014569728.1:0-1517 GCF_001313835.1 Polistes canadensis
TAACGTTACTTACGCTTCATTCATGTTCAATCATAGTTGCGTATTACAACAAATATCGCACTCTTCAACGATTAGTAATACGCTTCATCTTTAATATTCACCCTAATCAACATTGCTTCCACGAGAGTTATATCTCTCCTACGTGGTCGCAGAAGATCCATTATCACCTTGTGTATATTTCTTCGCATTTTTTTTATATATTTTTTTTATTCTAAATATCTGGACTAATCTGATTAGTTCAATTAGAGTCAATCATCCTCTCAGTCAATAATCAAAGTTACTCATATTATTCCGGTTAACAATCTATAAGACTTGATTAGCTTAGAATCTGTTAAAGCAAGCACTAGCAATTAATTAATTAYCAATTTTTTGTCACTGTTCAATTAATATATTTGTATCTCAATTTTTCTTCTTTTAATATTTTATATTGCATTGATACACTTCAATTCATATTTATTTAAAATATGTGCTTCGAAAATTGTGTAACTATTTTTTGTTTTTTTTATAGTTTACTAAAAATAAGAAAGTGTCTTGTATATATTTAAGTGATGTAATATGTACATTAGACACTCGTCGATGTAACTGCATACTTCGCGTTAATATAAATGTAATTAAATAATAGATTTATGTACTCTATCGATCAAACATAGATTTGATCTCGTTATAGTTATATGCATAATTCCGTATGCATTTTTTAATACGACGCAAGGTGCAATATTTGTAATTTTTCTTTCCTTTGAAAGCGAGGTTAATTAATTTTTAAATATTGTAAGATATTCATAATTGATTAAGTTTTTTTATAATGTGTCTTGAATAATTTCCTATGTGTATTTGTAATTGTATTAATCGATTGATAATTTTGTATGAAATTGAAACATTTTTCTATTCATATATTTGTAGATTGAAAAAAGCATGCATCAGAGACATGCATTTTTTCATATTCACTTGTGTTTAAATATAGAAAAACACATTTTCTAATGCATAGAGAGAATTCGATATTTTTAAATGTCCATTTATTGGTCATTTAAATTCTTTTCTCTTTAAATTTCATTATTCATTAAATAATTTTAATTGAAAAGTTTTGGTTCCGAATTGCATACTGAATTTCATTTTTCTACACATGCCCTTTTCATCTAGTTTTTTGTTTTAGAATGTACTGTTTTTTTCAAGTTGTAAGGAATAATATTAAAAAGTACCGCTTTATCAATGGATATTTACAACAATTTTTACAGTAGTATTTCAAGGTCTGTAATTCTCTATCATTTATGATATAACAATAAATTAATAAAAATAATATATAAGTATTATTATTAAGTTCAATCTTAGGGATATTTTTTTGGACAGGTTTAAATTAGATGAACGGTCTATTAATCAGTTGAACGTTTCGTCCCTATATTTGAGACTTCCTCAGCAACTAAAATTTTTATTATGACATATTATTACTTATACAAATACAAAAAACTTACAATTAATAGCGTTATTTTACCTCGATCGTTATTGTTCACGAGTCAATATAT
>NW_014569728.1:1807-25535 GCF_001313835.1 Polistes canadensis
TATTTTTTTGGACAGGTTTAAATTAGATGAACGGTATATATTATCTGCTATTAGCTATTTATATTATTCGTATTTTGGATAAGAAAACTTATTATATTAACATAATATATAAGTTATATGTTATATATATATATATATAAAATTAATTTTTGTTTTAGGGTCATTACTATTAGCAAGATTCTATTCAACTGTTTGCAGTTTGTGTTCCGATAGTAGTTAAAATGTATGAATAATATTATATCTTAAAATACACCAAGTTGTGTGTGCGTAATCAACAATCTATTAGACATAAGATTTCCGAGAATGCAATGCGGGACAGTGCACACCTTTGTAATTTATTTGAAAATCTTGCGTTAAGATTTCCTATACTTAAGGTAAAAAGATATAAGTGACCTACATATTAAATAAAATTAAACTCTTATTCCTACGGAAAGAATACTATATCTAGTAATAAATCGATCTTCAAAAGTTCACAAAATATCAGAAAATATTTATGTCGTTTATTGTTTAAATAACTTTCCAATCGGACATACCTCACGCAGGATCAGAAAGAAATGTATTTTATTGGATAGTTTGCGACAATAATTTTCATACTTATAGTCGTTCAATCTTAATGATTATTATATTAAATTAAAGTACAGTCTTTGCCATCCACGAAAAATACTTTTCAAAGCTGCAAGACTCACGTTTTAAATATTTAAAATCCCAGAGAGTGAAATGCTGTAAAGGATATATCTTTCACACATAGCAGTCATATCTTTCGAACGTTCTCGTCAATATTTTTTATAGTTAAAGGAAAAAAGTTTTAAAAAACTTGATATTAAATTAAAGTACAGTCTTGTCCCTACTCGAAGAATACCTTTCCAAGATTAAAGTCTTGCGTTTTAATTACTTAAAATCCCAGAGAATGAAATGCTGTAAAGTGCAAATCTTTCACACAAAGCTGTCATATCTTTGGAACGTTCTCGTCAATATTTTTTTTAGTTAGAGTTAACAAATTTTAATAAACTTTCTTTGAAATTACAGTACTCTCTTTGCCCTACACCTACAATACTTTTTTAAGCTGGTAGTCTCGCGTTTTAAATACTTAAAATCCCGGGGAATGAAATGCTGTAAATTGCAAATTTTTCACACATAGCTGTCAAATCTTTTGAACGTTCTCGTCAATATTTTTTATAGTTAGAGTGAACAAATTTTAATAAACTTTATATTACATTAAAATACACTCTTTTGTCCACGGATATAATACTTTTTTGACTTTTAAATCGATCTGCAAATGTTCATAATATGTTATAGAATGCAATGTTTTAAATTGTGCATCTTTGCAATTTCTTCGAAAAGTTTCGTTAAATATTTTTTATACTTGTGTAAGATCAAGAAATAAGGAAAATAAATGTTTTTCCAGTACTAAATGGATACATTGAAGGTCATTAATTGTTGCCGTATGTAGATTTGTCAGTTACAGTTCAGTATTCTTGATGATATATTACGATGTTGATCATGAGTCCGAAAAGATCTATAATTTCTGAAAGTATAATTTTAGAATATTAATTGTTTAGTGGCGCAAAAAAGGAAAATCGTTCGGTGGAATAAGTAAATTTTTAAATATAAATAGATTTACGACTTATTACATTATTAAAATATCGAAATCTGGAGGAATTACAAAAAATAAATACCGTTCAGGTCGACGAAATAAAAAATAAATACTGTTCAGGTCGATCAAAGAAGTTAGCGGAACGAGAAGAAAGAGCATTGATCCGTGAAATAAAAAAAATCCAAAGATTACTGCTACAAAATATGCAACAATAGTTAACCAAAACTTTAATAAAGATGTACATCCAAAGCTATGTAGAAGAGTGTTACGTAAAAATGATTATCATACTAGGATTCCCAGAAAGAAACAATACATTAGTGATATTAATAAGAAGAAAAGATTAAAATTTGTCAAAGAATTTATTAGCAAAGATGATTCCTTTCTGGAATAAAGTAATATTTTCAGATGAGAATCGAAATTAAAAATATTACTAATAATTAAAAATAACTATTACGTATATATTTCGATTTGCTTGAAACTATATCTGTATAATCTACAGAGTCATACCTCCATCCAATGTTAATAATATGTCGGTAACTGTTCTATATAACATACACTTATTATAATTAATAAAATATTTTATGGCAACTGTTGAAATTCTTTTGTGTGAGTCACTGTACGTATATATTTATAATTTTTAAAGAATTACGTCGGTTACGATAGATTTTGATTTTACCGAGCTTCGATAATAGTAGATTTCTATTTTTACTTTTGAATTTCCCTCTTTATTTTTCGTTTTCATTTAATTGCGAGTAAAAGTGTCGAAAACCATGTGTACACCTTTTTTTTAAACGCATCAGGTACAATTCAAAATCAATTGTAACGAACTGGGTATTATTTTAACACTAGATTTACCAGATCACTCAAAATGACTGATCTTGCAATTTCAATTGAAAATCCCTACTGCATGTTAACATTTTCTTTCCGTAATGATATCATGACTTTTGTAACTATAACTAAAGAATCAATTTCATGAATTTTATATTATCTTATATATACAGTCAGTTCTCGACTTACGACAGGGTTCGGTTCAGCAACTTCGGACGTAAGTCAAATTTCATACAAAGATAAATAATATAACATAATAGGCATATATATATATAGTATTGACGTATCCTAAAGAGAGAGTACGCCCTTTAAAATATTTAAATAAAAATTTGTATTGTAATTACCTCTCTTTGAGGTGTCAGTCAGTCGTTGTCTGTCTGTATTCACAATTTCTTTTCTTTTCATTTCTTTGTTCATTATTATAAAAAAAAATTGAGATATTTAATTAAAAAATAACTGCTTACCTAATAACAATTAAAGAATAACTAAATATCAGTCAATAACCAATGAAAAAAGTAATATAATCAATTATAGACATGTGGGAGGGGGATGGCACAATTATATAAGCAAATGTAATGGCTTTTATTTTTTTGTTTTTTTTCTTTCGTCTTAAGTCGAGGTGGTCGTAACTCGAAAACTGAGTGTATTCGTGGGAAATATATTTTTTCCTATTGCTATTTGTACCTCATCAAGCACTTTTTTTGAAAGACCTCATCATTTAGACTGGTTTTGGTAGAAATATAGGTATATCAAAATAGCTGGTAAATCTAATTTTGAAGATTTGGTTTGGTTTAAATATGAAGAAAAATCTTTTTTTTTTTACGCATTATATAATTATTTTCGAAAAAATAATTTCTTTTGAAACTACAATTGAAATTTGAAATAACATCGTATCTGCAATAAATTTTTGTCAGGGAGTGTACGTACGCTTACGATTAGAGCGAAAGTTCTAAAGAGAGAGGGAGAGAGAGAGAGAGAGATATACGTTCGAATATGCATGTTTGCGCTTGCGTTTCTCGACATTTCTCTTCTCCCCCTACTCCCACTATTTCCACCCTATTCTCTATTTCATGAGGGAGTACCACCACGTCGGTTATGTTATAGATGTACGTCCGTTAAAAGGAGAGATAGTTAGCGACAAGTATGGGAAACGTTTGACAGATCTGATAGGCAGTGATAATGCTCTTCCCAATTGATGTTAGTCTTAAGTGAATCAGTTTTGTTCATTGATCGTGCCGAGGCTTGGTATTATTCTTGCGGTCAGACAGACTGCGATAGTCAGCAACGAATCCGATGAATTGTTCTCTTTCTTCGACCAGTTAGACTTTTCCACCCTTTGGTGGAAAGTTGAGTGGATGCGGTAAAAACGGTGGATAGGAGGGTGGGAGGGAGGTCCGCCGAAATTTAATACTGGAAAATGTAGCATCAACGTAAAAAAAAAACAAAGCAGAGTAAAAAAAAAGAAGAAGGAAGACGATTAAGTTGAATGCGATTTGTTTGATTCGTTAAGGAGGTAGGTGGTGGTGGTGGTGGTTGATGGTCAGGATGTTGATCGAGGACGAAAGGAGGAGGAGGAGGAGGTGGAGGAGGAGGAGGAAAAGAGAAGCCACGACGTTGACGACGTTGACGAAAAGGACGCGTGAGAAACCGAGAGATAGATGCGGCAACGCAATATCAATTTGTTTCGCGATTTTCGTGATCGCTTTGATGACGGTCAGCGAGCTTGGCGATGCGAAACAATTAGGTTTGTCAATTGTCCATCCAAATGTTATTCTTCTAGATTTTCCTTTGTTTGATCTGATTCATTACTTTATTCTCAGACAAACTTATTTTACAAGAGGGATGCAGGTTGGAAGGCTTGCATCCACTTCTCATCGTTACTTACAAAAATATCACCATATCGGTAAGTTATATTTAATTGATCATTGATTAATTTTAGATATTAATATTTGTATAACATAATATCAGATATAATATCGTTCTAAATACGAATATTAAAGGATTATTATTTTCACAGGTAGACAAAATTACGGTACCTCATAGGGAACGCGTTATGGTTAGGTGTCGTGAACTTGGAAAATACAAGCTCATCGGTGATCCATCCTTACATTGTCGTAATGCAACGTGGAATGGGAAATTACCGTCTTGCGTGCCTACTACGGCTATTTCCAATTACACCGGTTAGATAACTCCAATATCTTTAGATTAATATTGAAAATAATGGGAAATATTTTGTGTACATCAACAACTAATTAACAACTCCTCTTCTTACTCGAGGAGATCCAGAAGACGTTCCACCGACGATCGTCTTCGGATTGCCAGCAGGTTCAGCTGCTATCGAACCCACTGGTACGCTTGCGGTATTTCCTGGGAGCATCCTTCATTTGGAGTGTCTTTTTGCTAGAAGATTAGGCAATCCAGAATGGACCTGGACGTCGACTTATCGTCAATATTTAACGGGTCAGAAATTTCAATATAATAATAAATATAATGATAAATGTATCTTTGAGGGAAATTGGACAGGCAAGCACAGACAATTTATATGGTTATTTCGATCTTATTGAACGTTTGTTTCGTCCCTTAATCGGGACTTCTTCTTCAGCAACTGAAATTTTATTACGACTTTTTTTCAAAAAATACATATTATCAAACATTTTACATAAATTAACATTAAACATATTATATAAAACATTAATATGTATTCAAAAAAAAAGTCGTAATTGTTCGTTGCTGAATAAGTTCGTCTCGATGAAGGGACGAAACACGTTCAATAAGATTGAAAAATAACGTTCTAAATTCGCAACCCTATCCAATTTCCCTGCGACACATTTATTAATCATTTTATTTTTTGTCGTGATAAACAACTATAATTGACACCTTAAATATAATTTTTCTTTCTAAAAGTAATCACAAAATACAATATAATATATATATTAAATAAAATGATTTATAAAAATTAGGATGGGCGATCGCTGCTAAAGAGAGAGATTGGAAGTATCGATTGTCGATATATTACGCAAAAGTTCAGGACTCTGGAGTATACACGTGTTCAACTCCACGAGGCCTAGGAAATTCTATAAAAGTTCACGTAGTTGGTAAGATTTGAATTTTATAAATAATCCTTGAATTAGTTTCAATGTAAAGAAAACAAAAAAAAAACCATGAAAATTGAATCTATCTCGTCTTTTAGACGTCCAGTGTCCAGTAATAAATTTACCAGAGGGACCGTTGATCGGTAAAATCGAGGGTGCACGGATGGGTCACAGTGCTAATTTCGAATGTCCCCTTGGCTATAGATTAGAAGGTGCTTCGATGATAACGTGTCAGTATAACGGTGAGCAATTGCTTCTAAAAATGTTTTCATGCTAAATTTCGATGCGAACACAATGGTAGATGGCCGAGGAGTTTTAATGACCACGCGACAGGGCTGCAATACTGTTAACTAATATGAGTTACATAAAAAAGATATTTAATATTGAAATATATTTACATATTCGGTACGACGCGTTAACCTCTTCAAGACTTTCGACATTTTTCATGAAAATCCTGTAAAAAAAATCCTACGTCGAAACTATTGCAATGGATAAATGTGAAATTTGGATCCAGGGAAAAAGAAATTTAGCATAATAATGTATTTGTGTGTCAGGAATAAAATAAAGAAGAAAAAATACAAATGAAAATAGTATATTTGTCATCGGCGAGTTAATAGTATGATTTTTCATTTGAAGAGGCTAACACGTTGATTGCTGCTGCCACGTCGTCAGTCATCGGTGACTGACGTTCAACTATTTTTTCACTAGTAAGTAACGCGCGTGCGTGGCCTTTAAGCCAAATCTAAAGGAATTCCTTAAGAATTCGCGTGGCAGTAAACGTGTTAAAGTCATAGGTCATACACCATTATTTCATACATTGAAATGTAAAGGACACTATATAATTCTCCTGTCGAGCGGCCGAATTGTAGTATAAGGCGTCGAAATAATTCGATCGTAGGAGAGAGTTAAGCGAAGACTCCCGTCGTCGTGCGATATATTCTAGGAATGTGGTCAGGAGATATACCACGTTGCGAGGCAATAACCTGTCCGGCGATAGATCTTCCCAGTGATACTTGGTTACAACTGCTAGAGCACAACAATAGTTTTGGCGGCAGGGCTGTTTTCGCTTGTATGTGGGGTCATAAATTAATGGGATCTCAGAGCATCAAGTGCGAAGGGAATGGCATGTGGAACGGAACAACGCCTAATTGTTTCGGTAAATTTCACATTTCATTTTTAATATTTACAATCCTGATTTATTATCCGAGCTAATTTGATCCTAACGACAAACAGCACAAAATTCTCATCCAAATGCATACTACATCCCCTGTCCTGTATATACATTCAAAACGAACAATTGATTTCATATTTATTCGTTATGTTTTCAGAGATAACGTGTCCGTCGCCATCGTTACCGCGAAGTGGTCGAATTGTCGATCAAATCTTACAATCTAATCGTAGAAAACACCATCGTAATCGTATCTATAAGGTCGGAGCTCTCGTTAAATTTGCCTGTTTACCGGGTCATCAATTGATAGGGGAAGCTTCTGTAATTTGCACCGAAAATGGCACGTGGTCGCATCAATCACCAGTTTGTAAGTTTCGTTTAATCTTAATTTTATTTGACTTCATTTTTATCTTTATATTCGGCCAATAACACATATGTTTAATACGATCCTCTTGTTCACTTTGATACTTACATTTTAATTTACCTATATACTTGATTTTATAATAAATGATATAGTATAGGATACACAGTATAGGATCCTACAAACCTTATTGGTTTAGAGAAAATACCATTTGTTAGAATATTTTATATTTTTTCGATGAATATTACAGTGTATTCACAAGTTTACTTATCATTTTTCTTTTCTTTTTTTCTTTTCTTTTTCTTTTTTCTATTGGTGATTAAAATTTGACTGCTAGAATGTTTATTAATTTAAAAAACAAAACAAAACAAATAAGAAATAGAAGCAATAGTTTAAAACGTTTTTAGGTAAAGTAAGATGCCCGTATCCTGGTGATCCTCCGCATGGGCGAATTTCACCGTTGAAATTTTGGTATACACCTGGCGATAATATACAAGTCAGTATATTGAAAATGATATATTTTCTTCTATCGTTTATATCTTTTATCAGCAAATTCGCGGAATGATCGGTTAGAAAAATACGAAATTATTAGGTACATGTAAAAAATGTAATATACAGGTGACCTGCTCTCCTGGTTACGTCACACCTTTGGAACCTGTCAGAAAGCCTACGTGTCGAGAGAATGGAATATGGAGTGCACCACCACCACCATGCCGTTCTTACAAAGATGTTTGATCGATATCCGCGACGTTTGAAAGCAAAAGAAAAGAGAAGTAAAATACAAAAAGAAAAAAAAAAAGAAAAAAAGGAGGAAGAAAAGTCGACCTGATTTTCGTACGAAAGTAATCGCTTATCCGCATCGATCGTAACTCTTTAATTCATTCTAATCGATGAAAAAAAAACATTTAGAATGCGTCCGGTAATAATGCGACGCATTTAATAAATATAAAATGAGATGTATTGTACAACGAAGAGTACACTCTTTCTTTTTATCTATTATACGATTTATTAGGAGTGTCATTTATCTTTTCTTTTCTTTTATTTTCTTCATCTTTTTTCGATTCATTAGTTTTCCGCTAGATTTTCTTTTTCTTTTTTTTACGAGGGATATAAAATTAAAATAGATGAACATATATTTGTCGATCGCACAAATGCAAACGAATATCGTCATTAAAACCCATCCTCGATAATAATATTTCATTAATCTGACACTTTTCTTTTTTTTTATATATATATATCTATATGCAATAAAAAGTGTCTGTTATTCTTTAAAAATTTTCTACGAAATTTTGTCATATGTTTAAGAGCCTTATTCATATTCCTATCTCGTCGTCCTTTATATTTCAAATCATCATTTTCATTGGCACGTAAATGTTTTTACGTATATATTTTTCTTACCAAGAATTAGATGGAAGCGTGCGCATTAACACATTGATTGTTACCTTGGTACCGTTATCGATCACTATCATCCAATGACAAATCGAATTTTTATCCTTTCTTATAGTTTTATACTTCTCTTTATATTCTTTTACTATCTCTCTCTGTGTGTGTGTTTTTTCTTTACGATTAGCAATTTGTAAATTGAACAAATTTTATTAGAAAGAAAAAAATGGCAGTTGTTAAAGCAACAACTTGTAAAGAAGCGATACGACGTTGGGAGGAAGAAAACAAACAGGATCCTAATACTGCGAAAGAAATTAATCTTAGTTTTCAATGGCTTCCTATAGAAAAAATGGACAACTCTCTGACTAGTTTAACCGGATGTGAAAAATTATCTTTATCTACGAATATGATTGAAAAGATTACAGGTGAGAATTTATAAAAATAGACATTTTTTTTTGAGAAATCGTATATACGTTTTATACTTCAATGAACAATTACTCGATGAAATATTCATTCAAATATATCCTTTAGATGATTGTTAGATTCGTATTTAGTATTTTCTATAACTTTAGTTAAAATTAAAATATGGATTTCTATTTTGAAAAAATTATTATTACTTCGGGTCTTGACAAAATAGGAAAGGAATAAGGGCTCTAAGAAATAGCTGCAATATATTTGTTGTTAAACTAATTGAATTAGAGATATTCGATTGTATCGATGAAAATGATAGAAAAAAAAAGAAAAAATTAACTATGAATAAATTTCTTCGTTTAATTGACGAAGCAGTCTGAAAAATGTTAAAAGTCTTATTTTTTTGTTTCTATTATCGAAACTTAAATCTCCCTTAATTCTCATTTATTAAAAATGCTAATATTTTATATATATATATATATATAATTGAAAACATCCTCTATATAATCTAGATTGACACGAATTCTTTATTATAGTTTCCTACATATTATGGCACTCTCCCACGTATACTAATTGTGAATAGATTAGTGTGTCGTCTTTGATATTAAATTGATAATATTGGTATCGTTATTTGACACTTGTACAATTTCGGTAGAGTTTATTTTTATCAATTGGAAAAGATACAAAATAAATCATGTATATTATTTCGTAGGAATTGGAACATTAAAAAATTTAAAAATCTTATCGTTGGGCCGTAATGTTGTTAAAAGTTTTTCCGGTCTCGAACCACTTGGCGATACTTTAGAGGAATTATGGATTTCATACAATTATATCGAAAAAATGAAAGGAATCAATGCAATGAAGAATCTTCGAACATTGTATATGTCTAACAATTTGGTAAGAGATTGGACCGAATTTGGCAGACTTCAAGAAATAACAAATATCAGAGATTTATCTTTCGTTGGAAATCCGCTGTACGATAGTTTCGAGGTAGCACCAATTATCACGAGCACAAGAAGAACATTCTCACATTTACGTATTCAAAAAATATATTATCAATTATTTGATATTATTTATTCTGTAGGTGGATCAATGGAGGCTAGAAGTTGCACGACGTTTGCCATATTTAGAAAAATTAGATGGCGAACCTATTATTAGAACCGAGGACAATACGTTTGTCAATCAATCAATGTTAATTAGGAATGAGGGTTCTCCGCAAAATTCCAAAATTTCTGAAGATACGCCATAATTTTACCCATTAATAGAGATAATTTATATTACTTTTTGTCTTTTCTTTTTCTTTCCTTTTTCTTCTTCTTCATGAATAAGCAATCATTTTTATACATATGTATATATGCATATATACATATATATATATATATATATATATATATATATATATTGTTTATTTGTTCTCACAATACAAGATAGATTGTACATACGTTTTTGGTGGTCTGAAAAAAGCAAAATATACTAACAAGTTCGATTTGATTCGATGCACGAAGTTTATATTATCATGGTTAAAACATACGCGGTGTATAGGTATAACTATTATTTAATTAAACTTTGCTTTTTTTTTTGTTTTTTTTTTTTTTATATATTGTAAGGCGCGTCAAATGTGTTAAATGTTGTTTTACATAACATCCTGATCATTCGTATATATACAAGATACACGGGGAAGGCGCAAAGTTATATATATACGTGCATTAGAAAAAAATTGACGTGTATTATGCGCTTTAGATTAGTTTCTCTTTCAATTTTTTGTATTCTTATTATATACTTCTCCTTCTTCTTTCTCTCTCTTTTTTTATGTTTTTTCATATTTTTTTTTCCTCGACTTCCATAAAACTATACATCATAAATGTATTACGAATTTGTTTGTCCCAATCATCACACAAAAATAAGAAGATATATACCCCTACTTCTCGACATTAAACGTTTCTTTTTTTTTTTTTTCCTTTTTTTTCTTTTTTTTTTCATAAAATCGCATAAGAAAGATAGAAAGAGAGAAATATAGAGATAGTAGGAAAAATAGAGATTGTTCGAGCAAATGAAATTAGGCGTAAACACACCCATGTTTGTATTAAACTTACGATTCCAAGGTCTTTTCTTTTTTTTTTTTTTCTTTTTTTTCACATTTACCATTTGGATCGCATGATTTTTCGATAGATTTTGTTGTTGTTCGTTCACCAAAGAGTCGTGTGCTAAGACGTGGTGTCGTTTATCTTTCAATATGTTACCGATTTAATCGCACATTATTCACATTGTTACAATAATAATAATAATAATAATAATAATCTTTCGATATATTATTTTAATTAGCATGCCACAATTTTTTTTAACTTCGTAATCGGATATCATTGTCGTGAATTTTTGATCCTGGCATATAGAGAAAGATAGAATAAGTTAGATATTATATTGACCAACGACGAGTAAGAAAAATATTCTTGTATATCGATCATATATTCTCTTTTTTCATTTCTTTAATTCTTTAGTATTATATATTCTCGAAACGATCCAAAATAGGTATAGTATAACATATAAAGTAACTTTTCGAGAATAAGATCGATCATTTAGCGGTGATCCGAAAGAACATAGGTACATATATATACATTTTACATATTACATTACGTCAAAACCAGACGAGACGAGACGAGACGAGACGAGACGAGACGAGACCAGACGAGACGAGACGAGACGAGACAAGACGAGACTTTTCATTTCATTTCATTTCAGTTCAGTTCTTTCCTTTTATTGCCCTTTTATTTTTAGTTAGTTAATATCCTTCTAAATTCAACAAATCGTACATACCGAGTTGGACGACAATTTTTGTTTTTTTATGAACATTTACCGTTAACTACATCACACAGACATATTTTTTCTTTTTTTTCTTCTTTTTTTTCTTCTTTTTTTTTCTTTTTTAGTAAATTTGTTCGTCCTCCAAACAGAAAAAAATAAATTTTTGTGTTGATGTTCTCGTTTTTCCTCCCGCCCCCCCCCCACGTTTTCTTATCAAACATTGATTTAAATTCAAACACGTGAGATTATTTTACACAAGACATTATTAGGATTAATTGGCGTTAAATATCCAGAGAAAAGATATTAACGAGCTAAATTCTTTTCATTCATTCATTCGTTCGTTCGTTCGTTCGTTCATAACCGTTGATATTATCTTCGACCATCTCTTAACCTGTGCATTTAGTAGATTTTTATTCATTAGAATGATGCCAACATTTTTATGATGTGGCGAATCGTTGTTTTTGTTTCTTTACGAAGTCGAGGGCTAGCTTATCACCGGCTCTCGTTTCCAAAATTTGAAGAATTGGATGGTCTGAAATAGAAATCGAGACAAGAATATATATAATATATAATCAATAAATATTACTATACAAATTACCAATGCATTTATAATTTTCAAAGATGGAAACAATTGTTTATTCATTACAAAATAGAGGTTATGACGAAAATATATATACACAGAAATAAAATAAAAAATAAAAAATCTAGATAATATATTGGTATTTAACCACAAAGTTACATTATATATATATAAAGGATTATATTTATTTATATTTATATTTATTTATATTTATATTTAAATTAATTTTGTTTTATGTTTATATAGGATTATATTGTATTAATATACAGTGATTTATACAAATATGAAATGCACCTAATATATTTGATTAAATATTTTTTCATTAATAAATAATATAAAAATCATTTGAAGTTGAATTTTGGAAAATTTACTCTAAGCGTATACTACTTACTTCGATTTTTTTGGTGCATTAATGGTAACTCAGTATGTTTGAGGCCATGAAAATTATCTATACTGGTATTAGTGTCAGCTACACCGGGTATCGTGCTTAATCCCAAAAATGCTTCACCAGCAAAATCGTTAGCTGTGAGTACATCGTGATCCATTACGGTGAATAATACTATAGCGTCAGGACTTTGGCACTGTTCAACGCTTACGGAACTTTATTTTAAACAAAGAATTCAATTGTATTATTCAATAAAAAATCAAACCCATTATTCTGAAAAAAGAAAAGAAAAGGGAAATATAGGAGAAAATTCATAAACTTACAATTCGAAGCACTCGTCGAACATCGGATTCAAAGTTCTTTTCTTAACGTTAGTTTGTTGTTCAGCACAATGTTCGAAAACTTTTCGTGGTAATAATTCGATTATTACAAATGGATCGCTAAAACCATTTGGATCTAACGGTATTACGTCTCTAGCATTAATCACTTCGACGCAAAGCGAATCGTGATTCAAATATGCTCTTACTGTCAAAACACCATACTCGGATGTCATGGTGTTCATTTGGTCCTGTAGAAAAATTCAATGAAACAAATTCTAATATTTTTGGAATGATTTCTTCAACAATTATTTTCTTATTACTGACATGAATTATTGTTACCTGCAATCGTTGATAATAATAACGATTAATAAGATAATTCGTATCCATTGTATGATATTTCAATCGTTCATCCACATTTAAATAATTTCGACTATGAAGTATCCCTAAAGGTAGACCCTTTTCATCCGCATGAAAGAATTTGGTCAACAGAAGAAGCGCATCGTGTAATCTTTCGTAAAATACGGATGGCTTGTCCTAAAATAAAATCAATGTTAACATTATCTCATTATTAATGAGGATAAATTTATAATCATCTTTTATAACAACGTACTCCTGCATTTCCATCCATTTGATTGCTCAATTCACTTAATACTACCTCCCAAACGTCCTGTAAGACACGCGTAAAATTCACTGCTAAAAGGGCTGAATTAAGTGCAACCAAATGCACATCTAAATATTCCAATAACGGATTGATTGCTTCGGATGTCGGTAAACTGTCCGGTGACCAGGCAAGATGAAACATTGATTTCTTCAAAGATGGTCTCATCTGAACGGCGAGCGAGTATTTTTAGAGATATATTTATTATTCTATTATTATATATTTTTCGTATTATATTATTACCTTCATGCCGATTCTCGAAACAATTTGATTAATGTAAACTAACATTTGTCCGGGTGTTTGTTCCAATGGTAAAGTCAATGCATTTCTCCATTGCACTCGAACAGAATCTCCAGCTTGATTTTCCAATTCTGTTAGAATTTCCTCAACCTGAAGTTCTTCTCCCAGATCTAATAACCATCTTCTTACATATTCTAAACCGTTTATAGCTACGCACATCTAAACAAAAAAATAAAACAAAATTATAATATATTAGTAAAATGATAATTTAAAGTTTATTGTTTAATGCTAATTTATGTATGATTGTACAAAATGTATACAGTGATTTATATCCATTATATTTATAACAATCAAATTTTATGTCTACTTGTAAAAAAATTAATGTGAAAAAAGAAATGATAAAAAAAAAACAAAAAAAATTAAGAAAGAAGATTTTTCAAATATTTTCTAAATTATATCTAATGCGCTATCTATAATCATCACAATAGATTTCTATCCAGTGAAATATTTGTTGACAATGTTATGCGAATAATTCATAATTTTTATACTTTTAATTTAAATTATTAATTATTTATTTTATATATAATTATATTATATAACATACTTACAAACTTTATTAAAAATTATTATGATTCGTTAAAATAATATATATAAAAATGTTGTACTCGCTCAATATTATCTTTCAATGATATTACAAAGCACTATTTACTGCGTAAATTCAAAAAATAAACAATCTAATTCTGATCGATTACCTCATCCGTAGTTTTATACGGTGTCTGGTCGTCATAATATCCACATTCTGCTAATTTTTTATGGATTATTTCGGCATAATAAGTAGCAGGAGTACAGATAGCCTATATAAGAAACAAAACTTATACATGATTACATTTAAAACATTGTTTTGAATACAAATAAATGGAATAATTTCATGAAATCACTTACATCAATAACCTTTGAGACGAAACTGTACGATCCAACAAGATCTGGCCATTCTAATTTTTTCCAAAATTCTTTGATCTATAAATATTTAAAAAATTTATTCGAAAATATGCTTATATAGTAGACACCGTTATCGTATTAAATTACAATACCAAATATATATGTAAATATATTACCTGATAAAAGCACGCAGTTGCGTCGATTGCAGATGTACAATGTTTTACTATAAAATCACCGGTACAAATTCGATCCAATTCCGTAGCTCTTCTAATTCTTTGAACTGCTTTCAATTTTGCTAGATCCAACCATTTGTCAACTGCTGGTCTAAATAACTCGTAATATTTGCAAATTATCAGAGATTTCTGATCAGATAATGGTAACTTTTCCTTCATACTGAGAATACAAAAGAAAAATTAAAATATAAGTATTTTATAAATTATTATTATTATTATTACACTCTGTGTGTGTATATAATGAATATACCTGACAAAATTTTGCAATGCTAGATAAAATTCAAAAATTGGTGTTCCAATTTCTGCGCCCGGTGGTAAAACGTAATCTACATCGCTGTTTTGTCCGTGAAGTTGAAGACAAGCAGTAGTGACTCTTGCACCGAGTTCATTTTGGATCTGTCCAATTATTTAATGATTAATATTTTAATCCATATAATGATTGGGTAATTTTTTTTCTTTTCAATTATCTCGAGGCGTAAACAAATATTTCGTATCTGTCGCTACATGAAATAAATCTCGTAACAAAATTCATTGATTTAATTTAAAGAATGATTTTATTTAAAAAAAAAAAAAACAAAAATCATAATTCCAAATTCAAATGTTTGATTTATTAACGATTGTTAATTTAAACGAAACAATACAAATGAGATAATAAATCTAGATATTATAATAATCTAATGAACGATATTAGAAATATTGCTTTCGATTGAAAATATTTGTTTTATTGTAAAAATGTTATATCACAATATTGTGTCATGGTCAAAAATTAGATTAATAATTGAAATAGGTAGGTAATGCAATTTTCAATAAATTCTCATGCATTCACTACTAGCATGCATATCTAAATGACATACGTGCAGCACATACTGCAGTGCCAGTGTTACTTAACATTTATCGAGGAAATAAGTGAATTTCCGCTGAAAAGAAAAGAATCTTTAAAAAGGATTAAGCACTATTCTCGTGTCGATATGTAATTGTACATTAGTCTCTTGATGTCTTGCAATTAAGACTTTGTATTAATTAACTACAATGATAATATTATGTTATAAAGAAATAATGTTATAGTAAAAGATAAAGTAAAGTGGTGTTTAACTAATATCAAAAATATCTTTATTTTTTTTTCTTCTTCTTCTTCTTTTTCTTCTATATAAAATTCTATTTCTTTGAAATTGCATGACCACAGTTATACAGAAGATGAATGTCAGGGTCGACAGGTAATTTATAATACTTTGACATCTATAGGAAAATTGAAGAATATGGAAGAAATAAAGACAAGGAGAGATTAACATTTTGTTAATCGACGTTAGAAAAGTACCTCGGAAGTGTTCTCCATGTGTTTCGTCACGTGTTCCGCCAGCTATGAAAAAACATTATGTGTACAGTCAAATAATTATGAACCGATGGACAAATAAACTCATGTGAATCCTTTCATTTTCTTGTACACGTCAACGGTACATAATCATTTTCTTAAATATCGCAAGCTTTTCATATCTTGTATAATAAATATGTGTATGTGGCACGCATATGTGTACATAATTGAATTGTAAGTATGTAATATAACATCGATCGAATCTATTAAAGTAACGTCATAATATCGTGCTTTTTTTTTTAATATATTGACGTAATAATTAAAATAAATTTATATATATATAAAAATAATTAAATAAATGAAATATAACACAAGAAAAGAGAGCATATAAAAATACGATCGATGTCTGCGATCAAAGCGTCAAAGCCAAACATAGCACATCGAGCTCGACGAGGTTAAAAAAAAAAATGATAATTTTATAAATAACATCGTGTGTTTTATGTGGTCACGTGTATGTTCTTTTTTTCTCGCAGTGACGTAATAAACCTTTCAAATTTCAAATAATTCTCATCATTGATATTAATTGCTTTCGTATTCTAAATGCTTACCAATTTTTCCAACTGCTTGTAAACTATCGAAAAATATGGTACACCGTTTGTACTGAAAGCAAAATATTTAAAATATATATAACGAGTTAATCAAAATGTAAAATCCACTTTCTGATTCGATAAATAATGAAAAATATTATACAGGTATCTAGCTTACCTTTCAAAGAGAATATTATAATACATACGACCCTGTTCCAAGTCGACCAATAGTGCCGTGACTAAATTTGTAAAATCTTGCAAGACACGATCCGCATCTTGATCAGGTTCTTGATCGTGATACATTGTTTGATGTCGTACGTTCTCGTACCTAGAGATTAAAATGTGAATAATTTGAAGAGAAATATTTTATATAAAAACAAAAAAAAAACATAACATTTTTCTCTTATCGATTGAAATGTACCACTCGAAAGTTCCCTTTTTAAGGGCTGTTACAATTTCTACCCTTATTTCCTTGTTAAATGGACAACACAACGAAAAAGCGTTCATGTTTGATAAAAGACCCAAACATCTGAAAATAAAGTTAAATAAATAAATGTATTAATCAATCCAAATCCAATTGTAAAAGAGAAGGAAAGATTCTTGTTCATCGGTTGGTATACTCAAAAAATATAATTGAAAATTCACCTCAGTAAATTTTCGAGTTTGGAGATCGATGATCGATGCAATGGTGGATATAACGTACGATGTTGTTGAATTTTCTTCAATGATACTTCTAAAAAATCGTTGAAAGAATCTGCCAGAGATTGTTCCTCGTCTCGCGATGACGTTTCCGTTTTTTTCAAATGCCATAAACTATCCATTTCCTGAAAAATAATGTTATTTAACAAAATCAAATTATCTAACGTTAACATTTGTCGTTAATAATATTATTATAATCAACGGATTTAAAATGTTTACCTGAAGAAGACGATGCAAAACTTTCATATCGACACCTGGATGTTTCGAACTGGCGATCCATTTGATCATTGTTTGTTGTAATTCCGTTACGTCACCTTGCACCGCGTGTTGGTGAAGAATTGTCAGTGCCGTTAATGGTAATTCACCTGTGAAGTTTTCCTACAAAAAAAGAAAAAACCCCCCCCAAAAAACAAAAAATATAAAGTTGGAATAAAAGCGTGATTGTGTAAACAATCGACACACAAATTGTTTGAAATGTTTGTAAAAATTCATTGAATACCCCTTGTTTGTTCATTTCGTGATCAAGGAATACGGTATAAAGTCTTTCCTGTTGTCTAAGTTCAGCCCAATTATCTTCTTCGGATGTTCCTCTGTCTTCCCGTGTGGATAACCACAACTTTAATTTGATTCTACCTTGTATGTTGCTCCTTTGCGTTCTTGCCTCGAGTCTATACCAATTTTCCAATCCTGTGCTTGGAATATCCTAAAATATTTCAAAGAAAATCAGATAAATTCATTTGTCCTTGCTATTCATTCATTTTCATTTAATTTCATTTCATTTTATGAATATGGGATTCTACCTGAAGTGGAATATTCACGCAACCTAAGAAGTCATCTTGACTACCGGAACGTGCACTTTGAGCTATTTGTTTAAAAAATCTTCCAAGACCTTTAACACCTCGTACCTCGTTTAATTTACTTACGGCGTCGAATACCGAAGATTCATCGTCGTGGTCCCTACAAATTCAATGAATCATTTTTTAATATCGTGTTAATTGGTATCTGTTTTAAGTAGGTGAAACCTACTTACGAAGACATACCATATATCGAGATGCAAGATATCCGTGCTGATATCATCGATGTCACTGGAATCAAATTTTATACTGCAAATCATTTCAGATACTCATCTGTTTAATTGGATATTTTTCACACACACACATTTTAACATACAATTAATTGCCAAAGTATCCACTTTATCAATTTTATTTATATTTTTGATTTTCAAACAAATTTATCTATCAAATTAGTTATTTTTTTATATTTGGTATATATAAAATTGATCGATAAATAAAAGAAAAGAACAAAATGTTTAATTATTAATAAAATGTATTTTGGAATGCTTTTAAAAAAGAGTCTTGGATATTTTAGCGACACAAACTGCTGTACAAAAATTCAAATTAAAATGAACAAAAAAAATAATAATACACAAATCTAGGGATGTGGTGATAATTTACAAGCGAAATTTTTCTCTCCATTGTGGACTCAATGTGTGAGGTTTCACTGTGGTAGCGCGAATAAATTTGGCAGGAACCGCTCCACTAAAGGATTCTCGATGTTCTCGTCTGGTGTTATGCTCTTTGCGTTTGAATGATAATCTGAAACTGACAATTCGACAAACATTCCATCAATTTAATCAGAAAATACTTTATATCTTTTTTTTTTTTTTTTTTCTAACGACTTATATATCGGTCTCAAATTGAAATAAATAAATGATTATTTTTCTAACAAAATGATTAACCGTTGTTGTTTCACCATATTTCCGACAATTCGGCAGATATTATTCAATTATAAAATAGAAACAAAAATATTGGCAAATCATGACACCGATGTAACAATACAAAAATGTAGAAACAAAATTAATAAACGATCCTAATGTTCTATCAAACACTCTATGTTCACTCAGCACGGTATTTAATTGTACTACTCTTTTTTTCTCTCTCTCTCTCTTTCTAATACCAGATGGCGTAGCTAAACATTAATAAGAGAAAGATAGAGAGAGAGAGAGAGAGAGTGAGAAGAAGGGAGAATCATAGTACTACACGTGTGTTAGTGCTTTCGTTTGCTATACTTCAAGCTAACATGTAAAGTAAGAACAGAAGTTGTTACATCCGGTGAACCTTTTGTTATCACACGTTGCATTGTCTCTTCGTCAAGAGAGTTTGTTCGAGATAAATATTCGCGCTTTGTACTAAGTTCGATAATGTTACACGAAGCCGTCTTTCGTGGATTAGATATTTTAACATGAATAGTCCTAGAAATATCCTATTAACTGTCCCCCAGTTTTCTCCGTTGCATTATATATGCTGGTAATTATGACACCTGAACGAACGATAAGTCAAATGGAAATGAAAAGTGAATTTTATTTGTTTTTATTTCATATTACAATTATTTTTTCGATGTTATATATTATTTATTATAATATCTTTTTTATTTTTAGTATTCCTTTTTTTTTCTTTTTATCTAATCCCCAATGTTATAATTATCATCACATATATATGAGCGTACATAAGTAACGTAATTGCATGGATAAAAATTCGATTAGAAAAATATTATGTTTGCTAATAATATGATGAATTTTTTTGATTTATTGATTCTATAGAACAGCTGTCAAATTACACGGTTTAGTATCAAGAACTTTGTATTTATTTCTGTAATTCATTTTTGTAATTCATTTTTGTAATTCATTTTTATCTGATTTATTTCGTTCTCTTACCTATGATGTTTTCGTAGCTTTTCGTGATGGGAGTTATCGTTCTCACCTCCATCGGATAAAGCACGAGCCGCTTGTCTCGGTGAAGCTGGAGGTGTGTGAGGAGAATGAGCCGACAAATTTGTTTGTGGGCTCAGTGGTGCGCTCGTATTGCCTGGTTGTATGCCCAACATACAATATGGATCACTGAAACCTATCGTATCGAACCACTAATAGTAGCCATACCCTTATTTTTTTTTTCCACGAATATTCATTATTAAATAATATCATTATTTAATTTACCGTTTGCGTCTTTGGCTTCTAATCCTTCAGCTTCGATAACTACTACACTTAGTACCACGATAGGGGGCTATAATTTGTACGAGAAAATGTTTTTCTTATTATTTTGTTAGATAATATATAAACCTTTTAATATTATAATATTAATTGTAATAATATCATATTGTAAGATTCGTGAAAAAATTTGGACGATGGGCTCCGTAGTTAGAGTCGGCCGGTCCGATGCCACGGTTACATTAAGGTGCAATTTTTTCACCTATATTTTCATTGTTTCCGCGCGATTCATTATTTTCATTTCCGAATTTATTTAATAGGTCTTCTTTTTGTTCGTTAATAAAAATATAAAATATAAGTTATGCACGGCAAAAATTGGGTTTGAAAATAAAGTAAAGTAAAATGAAATAGAGCAGGAACCTTCTCTTTCGAAGCAATATCGAGGTATCGTCGATGTTGATCCTGCGGTATACCAAACGCTTCCTGCGCGTAACCATAAAGGTCTTCTTTATAGTGAGCGTACTGACCCGTACTTGCTCCCACAGTGTTCGCGATCGTATATAGAACTTCGACGTATAATTTTTCTATCTGAACAAAAGAAACATATACGTAGGTATATCACATTTCTAAAATTGAACTTTGAAAAAAGAAAAATAGAGAAATGTTTTGTTTTATTTCTTTTTTGTGCTAAGACCTCTTCTTTGTTGATTCGACGAGAATGATAAGAATTTATATTGACATCTCCGGAAGACGGTGGTGCATCCTTGGCACGAGCTTCAACTTCTTGAAGTGCCACCAGTCTACGATTTTCTTGTTTCCATGATAAAGCAGTGAAACTCTCGAAAAACGAGCCATCCGTTTCTTGAACACTGGAAACAACAAATCACTCGAGTTTTATATGAATTTATATTCATTGAAAATTTTAATAATCCTTCCATATTTTTTCCTTTTAATATTACAAATATTAAATATAAATATTTATAAATAAATATATAGAGTAAAATAATAATATAATATAATATAAATATAAATAAATATAATAATAATATATATATATTAAATATAAATAGAGTGTTAAATATTTTGAAATATTTTGAAAATTTTATGTAAATTAACGTAGCGAATAGTTAAAATATGAGATTGAAATTTGATCCGTCGTTACTTTTTTTATATCTACAACAATACTCGTAATTATCCATTCTTATCTCTTTCCGTATTTTGAAATCTAATATTCAATTAGTAGTGCCGCGCGCGTTATATATCAAATTTAATCTACGAATTTCAATTTCATTAACCTTAACATTAACTATTCGCTTCTTGTAACTTCATAATATAATACCTAATTGAACTATGTAATTTTTCTTTTATTATATTTAAACAAGTGTATCGCGCGATATAATTATTTCGCGAATTAACGGATTTCACAAAGTAATGTTAACACATGTAATATAATTCGTTATCGTTTAAAACAAAAATAAATCCACACTCGACATTATATTTCCATAAGGGGAATGTCTCGCGCACCTTGCGTCAAACATACGCCCTAATGCACTAATTTATTCCAAGCACCGATACCGCAATATATACATCGTACTACAGTCTTGTTATTAATAGACAACAACTCTCTCCCTTTTGTATATATATATATAACACATTATAAGACCATGGACTGTATTTGTTCTTTTAAAAGCAAAGTACCCACGTGATTCTTCGTGCATTAAATTTGTCGAGGATTAAGAGACTCCTCCTATAGTTATGCTAAAATAGAAAATTGTAAGACGTCATTATTTTTCCAATTATTTTCCCAATTATTTTCCTTCCTCAACGACTGAATTTTATTCACGTAATCATAAACACCGAAAAAACGTTTGCTCTCTTCTAACGAGAACTTTAGCATTTAATTTTTTTTTAACACGTTGTTAAAACACTTTCCACGTGGGTGGGGTGTTGTGTATACGTCCCACGATTATACGATTGCATTGTTTTCCTTCTGACGTATGCTTTCTAGGGATTAAAATAATCCAAAGATTATCATAATTATCAAAAAATGTATAAAACAGCACACAATAATGCGACAAATTTATTTTTCTAGGAATTAGTTTAACAGATGCTATACTGAACATTATTCTTCATTTTACGATGAAAACATTAACGTGTATGTACAAATTTCTTATATTTCATTATAAAAACAAATTGATTTTTATCGCGAAAATATAGATTTTTGATTAAAAAATTTAATAGAATAATTTTAGTCATCGATGTTTATATTATTGAAAATTTGATTTAATTCATTTTAATAGTAGGCTCGATGTTACGTAATATTGTATCTATCGTTCTTAATCTATACCAAATAATTTGAAAATAAAATAATCTAAAGCTAAGCTTTAAGTATATATAAAATCTTCGAAATCGCAATTCGTATTACAATGTTTATTATGTGATTTTCGATGAATTGGCATTATTTTTAAATTATTTTTAAAATCGAAGGACAACATCGGGAAATGGATGGATTATAGAAAAAAAAAAAAAAAAAAGAGAGAGAACGGAAGAAAGAAAGAAGAAAAAAAATAGATAAGAATCTCTTGGAAAGAATTGTCCGATCGTGCATTTATTCCCGTCATGTTCATAGATACAGTACTATTCCCCGGAGTAAATAAGAAGAATATCGATGCGACCTCGGCATTCTTTTGGTATTTCAAATCCGAATCGATTTTTCATTTCGATTGTAATATGTTATATATGTTACCGTCAAAGCCAGAAATCAGTCATTGCTAGTAATTCCTGGGCATTACTATGACTGCAAAGAGCCTTCAGACGAAGTCGGAAATTGAAAAATTCTTCCAGTTTTTCCTAGGCATCGAACATAATACTTTGATATCTTATAGAATATCAAATTACTATTTAAACAACGTTGAAAAGAATACATTCTCAGGCACAGACACACACAGCCATACGCAACGCCTCCCCCCCAAAAACTTTTCTAAGAAATATCAGAGATTGTGTGTGCAATGCTATAAATTGTACAACTTTGCTATTTCTTTGAAAAGTCTTTAGTCCGGTCAATTTAGACATAAAAAGAGTGGTCAAATAACAAAAATTGCCGGAAAGCCAAATTTTGGTGGAGAGCTGTAGTTTACCATTACAAATAAAGTCTGAAAA